>NW_020537324.1:55485046-55725086 GCF_003426905.1 Ctenocephalides felis
ACCCAGTCGATAGTTGCTTGAAGTCTGGAACGATTAGCTTGCTTGGAAAAATGATGAAAGGAAAGAATTTCAAACACAATAGGAACACACTGGATGAAATTAATTGAATGATTTATTCCCAATAAAAATAGATTATGCTCAAAAAAAATACTGAAAAACGGACGTATCAACGCGAATCACAATGAAAACAGGCTAACCTGTCCAATGATTAAAGCTTACAGCCACATCATCTTTTCGGAAATGCCAGAGATTTACTATTGTCCAAATATTGAGATTGAAACGACAATGGCCTTTAGACTTAGTCTTAGATTAGGTCTAATATAATATTATCATATTAATTGTAAAACTGAGAAGATCTCATTGGAGTTCTTCTTAGGCATCGCTCTTAAATCTTGTCAATTTAGCTCATAGGAATCTTTATGTATTTCTGATTGCTAAATAAAACAGAGATAAAAAAAGAAAAAAAAAGACAATTAGCTAGTTCCATCTAACGTCGCTTAGGCGCGAACAGCTATATACATATATGTACATTTTTTTTTCGTTTGATCCCATTTCAATTAACCAAAATTATTACATTATATCAACTGCAATAAAAATATTATCTAGTTTCATTGAAATAATATGCGGCAACTAAGAACAATATCGAATTATTCAAGCGGATGCCAAATTGGACCAAAATTGAACAGTTGCTTAATTAATTTTTTGTCAAATATTCTTTAAATCATTTCTCGAAATTCATCTCATATCAAAAAATGGTAAAATTTTCAGTGTTTCAAATATTACTCTTAATAATATCAAGATCAAGATCAGTTTTAAGAAGATGTGCTTCATAGTTATAAACATACCGACAAAATTAGAAAAAAGCAACACGTATAGTTAAGAAGCAGGAAACAATTACAAGTCGTAAAACCAATTATAATTAAAAATTTCATAAAATTATTCGTCCATTAAGTATTATTTATGCAATGGAATGTTAGCATATGAGGTCGAGAGGAACGGTACTTCACTCACTTCACGTACGCTGTGCAAGAGAGGTCAAAATGATATCGTGTGTCACTTGTCAACTGGACTCATAGTCAGTTGGGATATGACGAACACTTATGTTATGCAAAGGAGCAAATAGACAAAACAGTAGGTGACTATTATATATATTATTCCCATAACGGGTTTGCTTCTGTGTTTCCAACAGTTGTTTAATGAAAACATTTTATTCTATTTTTACATACTGATCAGAACGTATGTTTTTTCATAATCATACATGATTATAAGTTAACTGATAACAGTATCTTATCATGAATTTAATCATGTAAAAATTTTTACAAATAATATTGCGCACCTAAAAAAACATGTTGTCAAAGTTGAGTAACGTATGACACACACAAATCAACATTCAGCATAGAGTTGCAATATATTTGTCACAAATCCATCTATGTACATACCGGGATATAAATAGTAAGGATTCAATTTGCCAAAATCTTTGCAAGGAAAACGTATTTATATAGATTCTATGCTAACCAAACACCTTTATATTTAACAATTTTGATGTAATATCTCCTGTTTAATATGGCATGTATAAAAATATCAGAGATTGGTACATAAACTATTTGTTGGTATAATATACATGTACTAAAATTTTATAGTGCAGTGAGTTACAACTCATATGTTGCAAAATGTATCCAGGCAACTATAAAATATATGTATCGCAAATCACAAAAAAAAGATAATTATGACTTGCTGGAATCTCCATAAATTATATAAATCGGCAAGAAATCAAGAAAAAATTGCGCGATATTTCGAAAGGAATCGATAAAAATTGCTAAGATGGTACGATAGATACATAAAAATGGCATTACTCCTAAAATATCTGCAGATAAAAAATGGGTAGCCCTGATAAAAATAGCCTTTGGTAAGAAAGCACCCTTTATATTTCTGGATTACCAAATTCAAGTTTTCAGATGAAACTTTTGTAATTATTATGCAGTTGAGTGAAAAAAACGTTCAGATTATTTGAACAGCAAACAAAAACTTAAGTTATAACCTGATGTGCTGATTTGACTTAATACCACGTCGGTTTTTGCAGATGTAATGATTTTTTTTATGATAATTTTTGTCGTAGGACAAATTTTTATTAATGTAGCAATGCCGGGTGAAGGCTATTTTGAGATGAAAACATGTTGTTATCTATATTTCTAAGTGGAAACCAATATCACTACTGCTTGACATCAGGCTACTCGAATCAGGTATCACACCGGATCCTCTGACTCAGATCCCGTCGCTTAGCCGCTTACCCATGAGCCAGCCACATTAAATAATGATATTTATGATTTCTATAAAAAATATAATATTCTTGGAATATTACTCTTAAATAAATACATTTTATTCACATGTCAAAGAAATTAATATCTGCTTTAAAATATGATGTCTTTGCAATATTATAGTCAGCACAAAAATTAAATTAAAGTGCTTAATAATAATATATAATGAAGAAAAAGTACTTAAATAAATAAAGAAATAAATTTTCACGATAAAATGATTATAATTTTCTGCCAAGTTGTATAATACATCTATACTATGCTCACCGAAATATCCAAGTACGAGCTGGATTTAATTCTAGCATCGACCTCGGTGAAATGTCAAATTATAACCAAAATAAAAAAGCCACTTGACATTTCTTGCTTGATTTTTTTAGCGGAAAATATTGTTCGAGAATACACGACACTCTGACATCTTTCACGCGCTCAAAGCGGAACGCGTAAAAATATTATAAGCACAAAAAATCTGTGTGAATCATTCTTCTCTGGCTGAATTATATTTTTGACAAACCACTGTGAGAAAGTAGTAAGAATAAATGATAAATTGGGTATGCAATTACGTATATTAATTAAAAAAATATTATAATTTGCTCACATTTTATTTAATTAATAAATATAATAAGAATTGAAGCAAAAACAGAAAAATATTTTTTTCTTTAAGTAATGTACTTGCATATCATTGCAGGAATATTGTTTAACACACATGCAATACGAAATAGATAAGATTATAATATATACAATAGATTTGTTTGTGAACAAAAAAGGTACACACCTCTGTAAATAAGAAATAATTAAAAGTAACAACAATTCTCTCAAAACATAAAAAAGAAGAATAACTCAGACTATATGTTCTATTGACCGCTATGGGTCATAATTGAATTAAGTGGCAATACGAAATTTAAATTTTCTTGGAAAGAAAACATATAGCATGAGCATGAGGTAACAAAATTTGATGCAACACCTAGAAAGTATTTCTATCAAAATTTTAATATCCAGTAGAACGATTGAAATTTAATATTACGCGAACATTAATATGCAAATCAACATAAATGAACTTACTAGGGAAATTAAGTTTCAACATTTATGTAAATTTTGTCCAGACGCAAAATTATCAAGCAAACTCTAAATACATGTCAAATACGAATACGAAAATCTTAGAAGGAGCTATTAATGGATAGTTATACTTCATACGTCACCTTCCTTGCAAAAAAATAGCTTCATGTACTTTATATAGGATGCTGAATAAATAAACCAAATTATACTATACATGAAACCTTCCATACGTTTAATACCCCTTAGATACTTTACCTTGATAGGCTCTTACAATTATATAATTCAATGATATTGTCAACTTTCTATTAACTTTTTCCTCTAAATACTGGAACGACTATTATGCTAAATATTGATTATGGATTTGAATCCCCTATTAATAATTAATAAATTCATTCAGCAGCAAGGGGGTCTACGAATAAGAATAATATGTATAAGAATAATATTCCCTTCTGTTGGAAGTTTTGCCGGTATAGTACTCCAGAAATTTTGAAAATTGGTAATCTTATAGAGTATGAGGTGCTCTTTACTAATTTCAACTTTGCCAGCTTGAATTTTTACGGTAAAGCGCAGCCATATTGAAAAAATGGCGTCAACAACCGTTTTTTTTACAATATCCCCTTTCTAGATCATTCTGCGATAAAAGTAACTATGTACGAATTAAACTAGAGAATACTTCCTACAATTCATTCAATAACATTTTTAGAGAACTGCTGCTCTCGCCGGAAATTTTCAATAATCCGACTACTATGCAGCAACAGCCTTTTTTTGAACCAAACGACTGAACTCTGAGATTCAATACAAAATTCCAACCTATATTTTACAAACAAATTCTAACTAACAAAAAAATATAAATATTAGGTTACCAAAGTTGCAATTTTTTTTTTGTATACAATTTTAAGCATTTCAGTCATTTTAATTACACGCGCTGATAAATTCTCAATGTCAGATATGTATCATATCATTTCAGGTTGTCAGTTTATTAATCCCATTTAAATTTTAAAAGCGTGTTCCGTCAAGGGAACGACATCGGATATGCAAACGTATATGCTTGGTCCATTCCAGTTCGCCGGCAGCGAATTACAGCGATTACAGGGACTTTGGTACGCTTATAATTGCGATGACATCGGGTCCCGGCGTTGAAATATTCGTACGACATCCCTCAATTGTTTAAGGAATTTTAAAAATCTTAACATTTAAGGGATAACACCACTATAACGGCCTAATAAACGTGGTTTTTGTTATGTTTTTGAGGCGGAAGGAAGTTTAATAAAACTAAGATATTAATCTGATGACTCTTATACAAGGTGTCCCACTCCTTGAAATCAAGCCCAAACGGGGTGATAGTATTGACCTTAACTATCCTGGAAAAATTTAGGAAAAAAAATGAACTCACGTTGTTTGGAAATTATGAGCTTAAGTGCAACCTTAAAACCTTACACGACGATCTTCATATTGAATTTATAAACAGAATTATACAAATCAACAGTGACATTTTTATAAACTAGAACATCATACAAATTATATAGTCTCTCAGCTTCTTGAGACACCAACTTCAAGAAGACTGAAGAAGAAGCTTCCCAAAGATAATATGGAGAAACCTTAGAACCACCACAACCTTATATGAACAGAATATTAGAATCACTTAATGAAGTGATTCTCTATCAATGTAATATTTATCGGTTTAATTTATATGTGTGTTTGAAAGTGTTTGTGTATGTGTGCGAGTGAATGACATAAGCCAAATAGCTCATGGAATTGTCATGTATTATGATTGCTATTTTTAAAATTAAAAAAAAAGGTGCAACCTAAAGCTTCGGAAAAATTATGACTATTTTTCGGTTACTGTGAAAACTTTTATTATTTATTGTCATTTAAACTTCAGAACAGTAACCGTGAATGACATTTCTAGAACCACAATCAAAAACATTGACATAATTGCCTTTAATTTCAAGACTGTTTATTGAACTAAGAATTTAAAATGTAATCAGGTGATTTTGAAAGGCCGTTCTTTAAAAAAAGTGGTAAAGTGTGTTGGCAAATTTTATCAAAAGTTGGCGCTTTTAAATTATTATTGAAAACTTTCGTGTGTAAAAAAACCTAAAAATGACATGATTTTTGCTAGTACATTTTACTTACAATTAGTATATTAAATTATTCGTAACCAACATGTAATTTAGAAATTAGAATTGCAGAAATCAACTAAGATATGGTACAAGATTATGGAAATTTTGCGTAACATTGTTGAAGCAATTATTTTAGGAGGAAAAATTAAATTCTTTAAACATACATACTATATTAAATCTGTTTGAATTTGTTATACTGTTTAAAAGACTGAAATTTCTAATACGTATAATAAGTAAACCACAAAGGCAGACTATGGATTTTTGTGGAATAAATTTGGAAAATAAATCTTTTACTCATGGAAAATTAAACATGATAGCCATTGCGATACGCGCCAATTTTGAATATAGAATGGAATATAACATATAGGTATGAAAAATAAAAAAAATACAGTGGTGTACCCCTTAACAATTTAAATGTGAATTTAACAACCATAAGTAAACCACACAGGCAGACGATAGATTTTTTTGAAATAAATTTGGAAAATCAACCTTTTAGTTAGTCATGGAAAATTAAACATGACAGTCATTTTTGCTATGCGCACCAATTTTGGATATAGAATGAAATATAACATATATAGGATAGGTATGAAATAATATCCTCATATTCAGAAAGAATCAAATATTTTTAAGCCATTTTTTTTTTAAATTACAGTGTTGTACCCCTTAACAATTTAAATCTGAATTTTCATGAAAATTTATGCTTGATTGATAAATTTCGACCTGAATAAAAATTGAAATAGCTATTGAAAAATCTAAATAGCATTTAAAATTATACAAATTATTAACATGCACCAATAAGTACAAATTTCCTATTCCTATAAATAGATTCAAATTCATAAAAATGATCATATTTATTTGTACATCTCATCTATCAGTGCTGACCACGCGAAAAGTGATGGATATATGATTATATTGCTATAAACTGCTAAACTTTCCGATATTAATGTAAACAGCTACGTTATTAACATTTAATTAACCTCCGCCCTACAATCGACGACGTGTGTTCGAAATAAGAGAACATCGGCGCCGCCAGATAAAGCACGAACGAGTATAGGGTAAAAACGTTTTAAATTATTCGATTTATTTAGAAGATTTTTTTAAAATTTAATACATTGCAACAAATTAATGTTTACATTGTAAATGCTAAATGATCATAATAATATACACTTCGCATACAATGAACTTGATACGGGAATACTACCATCTTATGAAAAGGACCCATTTAATTAGCTGATAAACAAGCTAGGCGTGTAAAACATAATATTTTTTTCATTATTTTAGGGAAAATAGGAAATGCTACTGGTTGCGCATTATAACAGAAGATTTATATAGAAGCAATGCAGGTGAGTTTATAAAAACTCATGAGTTTCCAATTCGATAATTTCAAAATCATAAATCATAATTTAGATGGAGCATAAGTGAAATGGAAATTAATTATTTCTCTTTCAAAATCAATACTATCATATTGATTTCTGCAAAACTCTTTAAACCAATTTCATGTTTTAATAATAATTACTATGAATACTATTGAAATAGCAGAAAGAATCGAAACAGAATCAATTCAATATTATTCGTTATCTGCAGTTGACGTATTAGTATGTGGCCGGAGGGCGGTAGACTGATATCACGCCGCGCAGCATACCATCAATCCCCTCAGGGGAAAAAGATTGCAAATGTGGTATTGCACCACATTGTTGGAGTTCTGTGCATTTATTTAATTTAGCAGACACAGCAAAACGTAACCAAACGCTATAATAAAATACATTTCGACTTAGTGAAGTAGAAATATAGTAATATAGTGAACGTGGAATTATTCAATAGAAAATAAATATAATGAAAAAGTATCTGCGAACACAAGTATATCTCTCGTTTACTTAGCAACACCTTGCCAAAAATAATATTATAAAATTAACTTGATGGTTTAAAACAGCGTTTCTCAAACTTATTTCTTCCATCGCCCCATTTGAAGATCAAAATTTTTGTATCGCCCCCCTACCAAATTTTTTATACAATCTCTAAAAACTGTTTTTTTTTTACTTTTATTAATACAGTTATAGTGTGATATATTAGTTGATGCAACCTTACACTCTAAATTAGACATTTTTACCAGTGAGAGCAAATAAAACGCAACTTTATGACATTAATCATATATTTTATATATTATAATCAAATTAATAGAAACAGTATATCCAATTTCATTTTCAAACTCTAGTGAGAAGGATGAATTTAATGTTTTTTTACAAGTTTGTCAATATCAGATTCTATTTGACTCAAAAACAGTCGTAAGTCACCGCGTTTGGTAATTTGCAATTGATTTCTATTTTTAGTAAGTAGCATTGTCACAGCGCTAAATCCACGTTCACACAAATATGACGATGGAAATGATAGTAAAATTTTTTGAACAACCGACCACAAGCCAGGGTATAACTGCTGGATTGACTTCTGTAGCCAAAATTGTTGATAACCATCTTTCAATTTGATTTTTAATTCTTCTTTTGTTGTTAACTCTATAAGCTCTTCTTCTAGCTGGGTTGATGTTTCTACATTTGCATTTGAAAAAGCGTCTAATACCCAGCCTGGTATTTCCAAATTTAAAATATCTTGAAATCTTTCAATAAAATTGCCATGAAGATTTTCCAAATGTTGGTAGTATACGAGTAAGTCTTCGTTGCACGATACCGATAAATTTGGAAAATTATGAAACTCCCGTCTTCCAATATTTTTTTTATAACAGTTTGGCTACAAAAGTAGCGATGATATTGTTTGTTTTTATTAAATTTAAGCTATCGCCTTGAAATTGTAGATTCATATTGTTGAGCAATGCATAAAGGTCTGTGAGATATGCTATATCATTTTTTGATGAAACTTTAAAAGTACGCATGCGCATTTATATGTGGTCAATGGAAATATTGAATAACTTGAACAATTTTCAATGAATTTTGATAAACTGATGTTGTTTTTCGAACCTAGCTGGAAAAAATTGTAAAGCTTTGAATTCGATAATAGAAAAAACTTTATCAAAATTCATTGCAAATTGTTCGAGTTATTCAACATTTCCATTGACCACATATATTCGGCGCACACTGTACATGCGAAACAGCAATATACCTATCTATTTTGTTTAGCAAAACTTGGTCAAAAACAATATTATGATGGACAATTTTAAAATAAATTTTATAGTTTAGTTGAAAATTGCAAAAAATGATGGTGAATAAATTAAATATTATAATAATAAAAACTAAAATTAAAATTTAATGCTAAATATCACTATCAGATTTGATGAGACATAGAGACATAGTTCCAAAAGAGCTTGAGTATTTTTTGCAACTCTATGAACTGGAACTATCCTGATACCTATTTGCTCATACTTCTACAATTTTTGGAATCATGATAACTCTATATGCATACATTATGAGAATCATCATTGATTTTAAAATGGCAGGTTCAACAGAATTTAATTTCGTTTAAAGATCAACCGAAGTGAAGCAAGCAAGTCAATACAATTAATCCAATTTTAAGTAGACCAAGTCTAGAACAACGTACTGCATACAACTCGTGAAGTGGGTGTCAAAATGTATATGAAGTCAGTCTGCAAGACTAGCCATTGTAACGGAACCTGGTTTGCCTATTTAAAACAAAGGGAATGAACATCAGTCTACCATGGGCGTAATTACCTTCGCAATTATTATGACTTAATAGACGTACATAGTTTGGTTTGGTTCCTATTAGAATATCCGTTCAAGAAGTCGATGTCCGAGAAAAGCTTGTTAGAACTAATTGGCGGTATGTATAGATTCTTGCAAAATCTTGTGCTAGCCAATCCATAAATATAATTTCAGACACAATCAATTTATAACATATTGCTACTAATACTAAAAGTGTTGAGCGGGGCTTAAAGGTCCCTGGGAAAAAAGGTCCACCACTGATATCTCAAAAACCAGTAAAGTTAGGAATTTTTCAACAAAATATTTGAAAGTAGATGGAAAAAGTTGTATAACCAAACACCACTTTGCTACTTGCTATCGGGAGAAAAATGGCAATATTTAAAAATCCAAAACAAAAGTATTTTCTTGCGTTGTTCTTGATTTTGTAAGATATATTTTTAATTTTAAATTAGATTCAACAGGTTTTTTCAAACAACCTCTATAGATGCTTACACCTGGGTGAGGTAAAAGGGACCAAATAAAACTTACCCGATGCATAGATGTAAAAAATAAATATAGCAAATAAACACGTAAATTAAGTTAAAATGAGCAAACTTAGAAAAGAAAAATCAAATAAGTAATTGTGCTAACTCTGCTGATGGATATTTCTGATAAAGTACCAGATCAAGTTTAATTGCTGTGTTATCCCTGAAAGAATGCACCCATGAAATTTATATTTTGCATTAGTTTAATAAAGTAGCTATTATTTCTGAGAAAAAACCCTTTAACATTAAAATAAAACATTGAACCTGTTTGCCCAATCGTCGTCCAAATTTACCCCGCCTATGGGGTGAAAAGGACCTACTTAATTTTTTTGAAAAAAAACGGCAAGAAAAACACATTTCTAGAATGATTGAATTAGCTGGGATTTTTACTGAACATATACTTGTTTGTTTGATATGTGTTATTTTTTATGATATAATTGTTTTGGTTTTCACAATGTAATTTCTCAAAGTCAAATTAGATATTTGGGCACCGCTTTTTTAACTTTTTGTTAAAAAAGTTTAAAATAAATCAATTTCTTCATTTTGCAAATTGCAGATATTTTACAAACATATATTAAATTAATATCTAACCAAATTATTAATGACCAATTAAACTTATGAATTTCATTTTGAAAAGAATGAAAATAACGTATGAAATCAACAACGAATAAACAGTATTATGAAAATATTTACCTTAAATCTGATTGCATTTAAGTAAATCAAAAGAGGCATCTCTACCAGAAACAAGTACACTAGAACTTCGATTTTTTTGGTTAACAAGGTTTAGAATAACAACCAATCGTTTATAACAGTAATTGATATTTGTAACATCCCGTTACTATATTTGTTAATTATGTAATAACAAGGTTGACAAAACCATAGATTTAAAATCTGTAGTACCAAATCTTTAATTTCAGGTGAACACGGACATTCCATGAATTTCTTATAAATTACTGTCCTTCAGAGTGGTAAAGTTCAATAATTTATATTTCACATCACTGTGTCATTTACAAAGCTAAAATTTTTGGATATTTCACAATTCAATTTTTATTTATCAGTCTGCATCGAGCATTCGTGCGATACACATCGGTAAATAAATTTACATAATCTGATAAGAGCGAGTGAGTCAGTAAGTGAACAATGGAATCTGGCCAGTACGGCCAGGAAAGTGACGACGATGACAGTGGTCATCATGATTTTGAGGATTGTGAATTGAATCCAGTTGATAACAGAATTACGTCAATAGAAGAGTTTGAATACGAAATGGATGACATTAGTGATTATGAAATAAATGATTTGGATAATAATATTAATGAAACAAAAGTTAGTGAAATTAATTTAGTTAAAAATTGTGAATATAAAAAAGGTAATAAGAAAAGTATTAAAAAGGGAGTAATAGATTTTAGAAAGAAAAGAAGATTGTTAAGTAATAAAATATTTGATAAGAATCGCGAAAAGTTAAGTGTGATAAGGAAAAAAGGTGACATTAAAGTACAAGTTAACAAAACACGTTTAGAGAAAACTAATAATGATGGAATTAATGAAAACGATGTAAATATCGATTGGGCAAGTGAAGTAAATGAAGAAATGGATAGTAATTTAAATAAAAAAACCTATGAAGAGGAGTTTTTCTATTATGATGAAAGGAACGAAGGTCCATTTGTTATATATGCAGAATCAAAAGATAAAAATTTGGGTAGACTACATCCAATGGCGTTAGGAAGAATTTTACATACAAAAGTGTCAAGTGTTAGTAATAAGATAAGTAATGTTGCAGCTATAGGTATAAATAAAATAAAAATATGTTTTAATGATTGGAAGAGTGCTAATACAGTGGTAAAACAGAAATTACTGGACGAGTATAATATTAAAACTTATATTCCGAAGCATAAAACTACGAGAATAGGTATTATATTTAATGTAGACCCAGAGATTGAAGAAGATGAAATCATGAGTTGCATTAAAACGGATGTTGAAATTATTAAAGTGAAGTGTATTAAAAATAAAAAGGCATATAATAGCAGCTATAAAACACAAAGAGTGAAGATTTGGTTCAGGGGCAGTTATCTTCCAGAAAATGTATTTATTCATTCAGTAGCTTGCGAGGTTCAACCTTTTATTGAAAATGTTATACAGTGCCACAAATGCTGGAGGTTCGGCCATATTCGTCTTCAGTGCCAGGGCAGGCAAAGATGTAGAAAATGTTCGGATGAACATGATGTAAAAGAATGTGTGAGCCAAATAGAAATATGTGCTTTATGCCGAAATAATCATCAAGCGAATGATAGAAATTGTCAAACGTATTTATATAATAAAAAATTAAAGGAGTTGAAAGCATATCAGAATATTTCTATAAGTGAAGCTAAGCAAATATTGCGTAAGAGAACATATGCAGATATAGTACAGACCAAATTTTATAACAGAGATTATCAAAATGTATTTCCTTCATTAATTAAACAATCAGATAATCAATTAAAAAGATTTAATAATAACAAGTTTGAAATGTTAAATCATATTAAAGAAAAAGAAGTAGAAATTAATGAAGAAAATATATTGAAAATTAGAAAACCTAAGACAAAAAAGAATAAATGCAGAAGAATACAAGGAAAGGAGAAAGGAAGTAACGAAATACAATAGTGAAGAAAATAACCCAAATAAAAATGAAGATGAAAAAGAAAAAAAAAAGAAGATGAAGCAACAATTCAAAGAAATTTTTAACAAAATAAGGCACAGATTAAGTTATAAAACAGAGATAAACACAGAGAATATATGGACAGCCCTGGAAGAAGAAATAGAATCATTGTGTACTGAAAAAGCAGTGATGGAAACTAATAAAATAGGCAATGTTATTGAAGATACAGGTACGGAATAATAGTTTAAAATATAATAAATTCAACAACAAAACAATTATGGCAAGTAGAGTTATTATGGAAAAAAATAAAACTAATATTTTAAATATGAAAAAATTTAAAAATAAAAATATTAAAATTATGCAATGGAATGCAAGATCTTTACCGTCAAATAGAGAAAGTTTAGAGAATTTTATTTATGAAGAAAACATTGATGTTATTTTGATATCTGAGACTTGGTTTAAAATAACTCAGGAATACAAGTTTAAAAATTTTATTATAATTAGAGAAGACAGATTAGATGGAAAAGGAGGAACTGCTATATTGATTAATAAAAATATGAAGTTTAAAGAATATAAAATCAATAGGGAATACATTAATATGGATTTGTGTCAAATGTGTGCTGCAGAAATATTATTAGGAAGTAAGAAAATAGTATGTGTATCATTATATGTTTCACCAAAGGCTAATATTTCAGAAGGGCAATGGAATAGTTTACTGAATGGAATTAAAAAACCCTGTATAATTGGAGGAGATTTTAATGTCCATAGTCAAGCTTGGGGTTGTGACTATGAAGATACAAAAGGACGTAGACTACTGGAAGCGATAGAGGAGAACCAACTTTTATATTAAACGATAATAATAAAGTAATTAGTAATAGAATATGTAAATCAATAGTTGATATTACTATCTGCTCTTCAGACATAGCACATAAAATAGTATGGGATATGTATAATGATGATCTAGGCTCAGATCATTATCCAATAATAATGGAATTAAATGAAAAAAAGATCTTTGATGAAACTACATCTAATAGAAAATGGAGGTGTAGTAAGGCTAATTGGGAGCAATATAGAAAAGAAATTGAAGAGAAAATTGAAACAATTAAGATTTCAAAAAAAGAAATAAATTATGACACTTTTGTGGATATTGTTAATGAAGCAGCAATGAAGAGTATCCCAAAAACTGAAGGAATAGTAAAAAAAAGGATAATAAAACAAATTTGGTGGGATGAAGAATGTAACACCTTAATTAAAAAAAGGAGAGAAGCAGAAAAAAAATATAGGAAAAATATGAACTTAGAAAACTATTTACAATGTAATCTTGTTAAAAATGAGGTAAGAGCAAAGTTAAAGCAAAAGAAAAAAGAAAGCTGGGATAACTACATTAAAACTCTGAACCCAAACACACCAACCAAGCAAATATATAGTATGATTAAAAGATTGAAAAATATTGGAGAAGATACTGAAAAAGAAAATAAAAGATGCGACAACAATTGGATAGATATGTTATTGAATAAAATAGCCCCAATGGGAGTAAAGGATAGTTGTATGAGATTGCAATACTTGAAAGATAAAAACTATATCAAAGAAGTCATGAAACCGTTTAATATATGGGAGATGGACGTCGCAATGAATAGGAGAAAAGACACTGCACCAGGAATAGATAATATTCATTACGTTATGTTATCTGAATTACCAAATATAGGTAAGGAAGTGCTATTAAAATTAATCAATAAGTACTGGTTGGATACACAAATAGTTAGAGACTGGAATAAATATAATATAATTCTCTTTAAAAAGACAAATGGAAATGCAGATAATACAGATAATTACAGACCTATATCACTAGCATCGTGTGTTGCTAAAACCAAAGATTTAATGATAAAGAGAAGATTGGAGTGGTTTGTAGAGAAAAATAAAATATTATCTAAAAGTCAATACGGATTCAGAAGAGGGCTGAGTACGAAGGATAATTTATGTAAATTAATGGTTGATATTAATTTGGCATTTTCAAGAAATAATTATGTGGTGGCACTCTTTTGCGATATTAAAGGGGCATATGATAATGTCGTCCCAAGTATAATGTTCCAAGAATTAATTAAAATAGGATTACCATTCCGATTGGTGTCAGCCTTAACATTTAATATATATGAAAGGAATATAATAGTTAAGAAAGATAACAAAATAATTGGTGAAAGAGTAGTGAATAAAGGACTACCACAAGGAGGTATACTTAGCCCATTATTGTATGCTATATATGTAAGAGATATAGATAATATTTGGGTAAGAGGTACGAATATTATACAATATGCAGATGACATACTCATTTATGTAGAACAAAGGGATTTAAATCTAGCGTTTAATATTATGAAGGAAAATATTAAAAAACTTCATGGATGGTTGAGGGATAAAGGCTTGGAACTGTCGGATGAGAAAAGCTCGATAGGGGTATTCACAAGACATAGGTTGAATGATTTACCAACTCATATTAGTACGGAAGAGCATTCAATAGCGGTTAAAAATAGTAATAAATTTTTAGGAGTCAAGTTGGATCAAAAATTGAAATTTAAAGAATGTATACAAGATATTAAAAAGAAAATAGAAAAAAGGATAAACCTATTAAGAGTGGTGAACAAAACATGGTGGGGTGCTCATCCACAAACGAGTTTAGAGCTATATAAAACTTTGATTAGACCAATTTTAGATTATGGTAGCATTGCTTATCACAGTAGTCCACATGTAAAGGTGTTGGATAAAGTACAATATAGATGTATCAGAATATGTATTGGCGCAATGAAATCCACGCCAATAAATGCAATGTTAGTTGAAAGTGGAGAATTACCTCTAAAACTAAGATGGAAATATTTAATCCATAAATATATTTATAAGAAGATATTAAGAAGAGAGCCAAATATTATTAGTGGATTAGAAGAATTGGAAAAATTAATGGAGAATAATAAATTTTGGGATAATAAGCAAAATATTATGGTAGACAGTTTGAATTTCATGAAGAAAACTAATGTTTATAAGATATATGAAAACAACGTTAATCTTAAAAAATTATGGTTTGATGAAGGTAAACAATTTTTTGTCAATATTAATAATGAAGAGACAAATATTATAAACAGTAGAGGATATGAGGAAATCTACACAGATGGCTCTAAAGTAAATAATGAAGTAGGGTGTGCCATGATCCATGAGAAGAAAGAATTTCAAAAATTGATAAAACTACCAGATTTTGTTTCAGTATATACTGCGGAATTAGTAGCTATAGGAGAAGCGGTAAAATATATTAAAAACTTGAACATAAGAAGAGCAATTGTATATACCGATTGTAAAAGTTGTGTAGAAAAATTAATAAGCATAAACAAAAAAAATCTTTTTGAGGAAGCAATTTATACAGAAATTCGAAGCGAGTTAGAAAATATAAAATTGATAGGAAATGAGATAAAAATTACGTGGATCAGAGGACATAATGGAATAGAGGGAAATGAAAAGGTGGATAAATTAGCAAAATTAGCAACGAAACAAGGAGAAAAAATGGACATTATGCTGAAAAGTGATGTGGAAAACATAAGTAAAAGAAATGTGGAAGAGGAATGGCAAAAAATTTGGGATGACACGGTAAAGGGAAAAACATATAAGACTATAGAGAATAAAATTAGAAAAAAAACTTGGTTTAAAAGTCTTAAAAATGAAGATAGAAAATTTGTAACTACGTTAAGTAGAATCAGATTAAACCATGGCAATTTTCCAAGTCACTTATATAAAATTGGTATTAGGTCTTCAGCTATCTGTGAATGTGGAGAAGAAGACGGAAATATAGAACATATTATTATGAAATGTAGCAGGTATATAAAACAACGAGAAGAAATGCTGGACAAATATTATGACGACAAAAGTATAATAAAACCAATTGCATGGATTTGCATAATAAGAAATGAAAGAAATTATAAAATATTATATGAATTTATTGTAAAATCTAAATTAGTTATATAATTTTAATTTAGTAATAAGATGTTATGTATTTATTCTTAATGTATATTCATTATGTTTGTATATGACCAAATGTTATATAACGAAGTCAAATATAAAAAAAAAAAAAAAAAAAAAAAAAAAAAAAAAATTTTTATTTATAAAAAGCATAGTGACGTCAGCCAGAACAGTTAATTCAATTTTTGTATGTCAGGTCTCATCCTGCCGGCGGTGGCGATATCGGTTAGAGCGTGGACTAGCAGCCACTAGTTCCAGGCTCGCTGGATCGATTCCCGCTACCGCCGTAGCCCGACATCAGGCAGCTTTGATGTCAAATTTCCACTTGAGATTATAGATCACAATATAATTCCAAGTGGAAATCGTCCTTCGTGGACATAGCTGCAACATCCAATCATATGCAACTATTAGACGTAAGAGCTAATATCAAAAATATCCCACACATAAGAGAATGGTTAATCGATGGATTGCCTCTCATGAAATAAAAGTAGTATTAAGTCGTTAACCAACAGCTTATAGAACATATAGGAGTTCTGATTGCTGTTCAAAACAAAATAAAAAAAAAAAAAAAGGTCTCATCCTCATTTCTCGTTTTGTATTCTGCAACACGGTCAGCACGGCCAGTAAATCGCAATCCATTGTTCGTCATAGTAAATATTATTTATATGGATGATGTCCAGTAGGTTGATGGCTTTCTACGTGCACGTTGTCTGGGTATTGATATATTGATTATATTTTATTATGTCTTTGTCCCAATATTATGTACGGTATAAATACATGCTAGCAATATTTGACGGAGAGGTGATAATTTTTGAAAATATGAAGTTCATACAGTAGCTGAGTTGATTATTTTCCCCACTGGCATTTAATTTTAAATACATACTGTGTATAAATATAATAAACTAATCGTATCTTGTTTTCCTATGTCACTATAATGCTGATGTCACGGATAAGCTGTTCCTTAACTTAAAAAAAAACTCAATGATTACAAGAATTGCCACTTATTAACTTCCCGTAGGGTAAGTTATTGTAATGGGCCGAAAATCGGAATTGAAAATTTTTACATTTCTCGACGTTTTGAAGGTTTCTGAACGTTTTGGCATACCTCAGAAAAAATGGATGTGTGTGTGTGTGTGTGTGTGTGTATGTGTGTGTGTGTATGTATGTATGGATACAAATTTCCAGTCACGTTTTAGGGCGCACGGATCAACCGATTTGAATGGTTCAAAAAACATTCGATTCCTATTGATAGGGAAAAGAGCTGATTAGTTTTTGGCAAAGGCAGGTCCAGCCGTTTCGGAGATACGGAGCAAAGAGTGCAGAAAATAGAAATCGAATTTTTGAGAGAACGGAGTATCCGATTTGAATCATCTAAAAAACATTCAATTAGTAATGATTAGGAGAAGTGTTTATTAGTTTTTGGCAAAGGCAGGCCCAGCCATTTTGAAGATACGGAGCTAAATATGTAAAAAATGGCAGTTTTTGAGAGAACTAAGCGTCCGATTTAAATGATTCAAAGAACTTTCTGCTTGTCTTAACAAAATAATTGATTTTGAAAAAAAAAAATTTTTTCCAACTTTTTTTTTTTTTTTTTAGTTTTTTGTATATCGAAAATATTTCAGATTTTATTTTTAATTCTGACTATTAGTTCTAATATACTTTATAAATAATTTCAACTCTGCAATTCAGTTTATATAATTCTTATAAATATTAGACAATGTTACAATATTTATAATAATCTATTTGAAAACATTCAGTATTCCTCGAACATTTCGTTACGGTACGGGAAGTTCCAGCAATTTGCCTTAAGGCACGATGCCATAATTGCCTCAAGACAGAATTCCACTTACAGCTAGTTTTAGCATTTATATTAAAAAATTAAAAAAATTATATAATAATAACAAATTTAAAAAATTAAGCCATAACAAAATCGTTCAATTGATAAATTTTCTATATCCTTATTACTTTTTCCTTGTGTGCTTGTAGTATATATAGGTACTACTGTTATTTTGCTACTAATGATGTAGAAATTGTTTCAGATCCAGAAAAACGCTTGAATAAAACTCACTTTCTCTTCGACATGCCTGTAATTTTACCCAAGTGTAAAAGCAACATTATTACAACTATAATTTAGTTTTTTACCTGTCATCATGCATGCAACTTAAAGAAGGAAGCTTCAATCTAGAATATAGAATTACTGATGTCCCTCAACGTAAAAGTTTAATTCATTTACGGTTAGAATATAAAATGAGAAAATATTTTAAAAATGGCAAAATATAATTTACTACTATATAAAACTCATAATTCGTGTAAAAAATTATAAACATCAAAATGTGCCAAATTGTAGAATAGATTAGATCGCATCGAAACGTACCTATATATTTTTCCTTTAGATATACGAGAAAATTTTGAGTTTCAATAAGGGGAAGTCCATTAATCACGTGAGTCAGATTTTTATACCCCCCCCCCCTTCCCTTTGGTGATATTTAAAATTACTTTTATTTAAAAAACGTAAAATTTTGGAATTTTTTTAAATTGAGGTAAAAAATAAATACAGGTTTTTTGTCAAACCCCTCCCTTCCTCTTTAAGGCTCACGTAATTTATGAACGCCCCCTAATTAGAATAATAGCATCAAGTCCAACTTTCGCAATTCAGAATATCAGAATTTCGTGCTTCTAAGTTTCGATTCAACTTGTATTATTTTTTGTTGTATTTTTTAATGTAATTAAAGCTCCTAACTATCCATTATCAATATAAACACGTTTTTAAATGTTCAAAGCTCAAAGGTTTACATTGATAAAATAATTAAATAAGCGCATATATATTAATATCTTACATAATCCTACTACCCCGAGGCTTCAAATGTGTAAATGGAAGCTTATGATGCTTTACAGAGGTATCGTCATTTTTTGAGTAATATGTCCGGGCCTGAAGGCAAATTGTATCCTGACGGTAACTTTGCAGTCTATTTGTACTATATTTTACCGCCATATATGTAGAAGTATACACATAAACTTTTAGCTTTAAGGTATGAAGATAAAATTGATAGACTTGCATCGTAAATGAAAGATTTACAAAATTTTAATTTGAACCATATGCATTTTATCGAAAATTTTCGGTAAGCTACTCTTTGAATTTCTAATAATAAAATGAAACACGAAAGACAGCCATGCGCTTAATTTATAAATCAATAATGTGTTTTCTATATAAATGTATGAATTAACTTAACCGAATATATCAACCATAATTCTTTTTTTTTGTTGAAATCAACTAAGATTTTTTCATGTTTTTAGTTTACTTGAAAATTATTGAAATATTCGCGAAATAGAGTAAAGCGGAGCTTAAAGGTACGCGGGTAAAAAGGTTCACCACCGATATCTGAAAAACCAGTAAGGTTAAAAACTTTTTAACAACAATATTTGCAAGTAGATGGAATAAGATGTGTAATTAGGCATCACCTTGATTCTTAATAAAAATCTGAATTATAATAATAATTTCTTACAACTTTGCTATCAGGGGATAATGCAATATTTGAAAATCTATAACAAAAATATTTTCTTTCCTTGTTAATTATTTCGGCTGTGAGTGAATATATCTTACAAAATACCAGCTCAAGGTTATTTACTGTGTTATCCCGGTAAAAATTGCACCCATGAAATTTATGTTTTGCATTGGTTGAATAATGTAACATTTTTTTTTAAATTAAAATGATACATTGAGCCCGTATACCCCCTGGCCCTCCCAATTACCCTGCCTATAGGGTAAAAGAAACCAGGTTACAAATTTTTGGAAAACACATTTTTGGTCAGGATTTGCAATATAATTGTTCAAAGTCAAATTGGACCTTTGTGCTCTGCCCTACCCTAACTAAAAGTTCAAAACCTATTCGACACAAGTCCCTCAATTCAATTTCATTTGAAAACATATTTGCTCTGGTTTACAAGACTAAGAGACCTATTCTGCCGCATAACAGAAAAATGTCATGCCAAGGCCATGTTATGAAGAACTTTTCATACAAAATATTGACAAAAGCCATGTGGTCAGTGTACAATCGGGCGTATTTTTCAAGTTGTCAGATAGAAAACCTGACCTAGAAACCGCACAAATATTAAAAAAAACTATCTTAGATAACAGTGTCTTTCTGACTCAGCTCCATAACATAAGAGTGACATTGCAGTTCAAGTGTAAAACGCCTGAATGCACAGTAAATACATGACATTTTGACAGTATTCAGTATGATTCAGTAGCTTAATGTATGGAAGTTAGAGCTAACATGGCCTTGCCATAACATTTTTCTGTTATGTGACAGAATCGGACCCAAAGTTTAGGACTTTAAACCATATAGTTAAATAAATTAAAGAAAAATGATCACATATTGAAAAATAACCATTCAGAATCCTGCAGGTTCATAGTTTTCAGTTCATGTATAACTAGCACTGTATTTGATTATAAAACTATTTCTAGGCAATAATTCTGATTTGCTAAAACGCACGTAAGAAGTCGCGATAAAAGCAGTTGCACAACAGACTTACATGATTGCATTTACCCGTGCACCGTGCAGATCATATTTTGCGGCAGATCGTGATAGTGGAATAACAGATTTATAATGATGACAAATGATCCTGAACGGCTTTGTGCATTCGATGTAGGGATTCATGCCGGATGCATTTTGAGAAGTATAATTCTCACCTTTGATCAGCGCGTATTAGGTGTGAAATCAATGCAAATCACCGAAACGGATTAATTGTAAGTTAATTGTTGTAAATATCGCGATGACAATTTACCATTTAGGTAAACAGGTAATACACGTTTATGACTGGATTCCAAGCAATGACAATTTTGTTTGCTCGTATATCATCGCTTGCATTTTTTCATTTCATTAAATAACAATCATGACACAGTTTTAGCCTATAAGGTATTTTATAAAATAAACAAAACAAAAAAGTGTGTTTAAATGAGAGAAAAATCATAATTGCGATATCAATGCAGAAGGAAACGTCTATGGTTTAGTTTGATGTTGCTCAGACAACATCTTCTCAAAATTGTACTATATAATATAATATACTATATAATAAAAGCTTACCAGGCTTTAACAAGGAAAGTATTAGTTTGTTGTAGTAAACGTGCAAAACATTGTCCACCGAAAGTCAATCAAGTCAAATTTTGAAAATTGAAATCTAATTTCAAACTTTTATTCTCAAAATATATTTATTGTAGTAAGTTTTGTACAATTTGCTTAAGGGTACATATGTCTTACATAATTATGGGAGCGTCCATAAATCACGTGAGCCTTAAAAGGGGAGCGGGGGTTGAAAAAAAACACAAAATATCACTAAGGAGAGGGGGGAGGGAAAAATATCACATATATTTATTTTCTATCTCAATTAAAAACTAGTGGGGTGGGTGGCATCGTGCCTTAAGGCAAATTGCTGGAACTTCCCGTACCGTAACGAAACGTTCGAGGAATATTGAATGTTTTCAAATAGATTATTATAAATATTGTATTATTGTCTAATATTTATAATAATTATATAAACTGAATTGCAGAGTTGAAATTATTTGTTTAAAGTATATTAGAACTATAGTCAGAATTAAAAATAAAATCTGAATTATTTTCGATATACAAAAAATTTAAAAAAAAAAAAAAAAAAATGGTACAAATTTTTTTTTCCAAAATCAATTATTTTGTTAAGACAAGCAGAAAGTTCTTTGAATCAATTGAATAGGACGTTTAGTTCTCTCAAAAACTGCCATTTTTTGTACATTTAGCTCTGTATCTCCGAAATGGCTGGACCTGCCTTTGCGCAAAACTAATAACCCTTTCTCCCAATCATTACTAATGGAATGTTTTTTAGATCATTCAAATCGGATGCTCCGTTCTCTCAAAAACTCGATTTCTATTTTCTGCACTCTTTGCTCCTTATCTCCGTAACTGCTGGACCTGTCTTTGCCAAAAACTAATCAGCTCTTCTCCTTATTAATAGGAATCGAATGTTTTTTAAACCATTCAAATCGGTTGATCCGTACGCCCGAAAACGTGGACGAAAATTTGTATCCATACATACATACACACACACACACACACACACACACATCCATTTTTAGCAGAGGAAAGACGGACAATTTACCATAGAAGACATCAACAACTGTGTCCTGAAAAGTTAAGATTAGAAGAACGGCAGAACAGCATTGACCGATGGCAGCGACTGTGGGATGTCGCTGTAAAGGGCAGATGGACGCATCGTCTCATTCCTAACATCAAAGTCTGGCTAAGTCGCAAGCACGGCGAAGTAAACTATTATACTACGCAAATGCTATCGGGGCATGGCTGTTTTCGAGCCTACCTACACCGATTCAAGCACGATAGCTCGCCGGATTGCCCATATTGTTTGGGCGAAATCGAAGATGCTGAGCACGTGTTCTTCGTGTGCCCGCGATTTGGTGCTCTACGGGATGATGTGGAGGTGACATTGAGACGCACAATTACCCCAGGTAATGTTGTTAAAGTGATGCTGACAAGTGAAGCTGCTTGGAACGCCATAGACAGATTTGCGAGAGACGTTTTAATGGACCTGCGTTCTATAGAGAGAGAAAGGACGAATGGGACTTCGCCCATTTAAAAGATAAGTAAAATGTTTATGAATTATAACATTGTTTATAACAAGTTAAGAATTGTAACATTCTAGATCCTCCCCCCACGAAGTAATGCCTAGCGGCGGTTTCCGTGGGGACCAGAGGCAGGGGCAAAGCGGAGGTTTTAGTCGGTATTATACCAGGGCGGTATCGAGTCCGACATACCCAGACAGAAGACCGGTCTGGGATGCATAAAAGCATTTCCTTCGCTATACAAAAAAAAAAAAAAAAAAAAAAAAAAAAAAAAAAAACACATCCATTTTTTCTGAGGTATGCCAAAACGTTCAGAAACCTTCAAAACGTCGAGAAATGTAAAAATTTTCAATTCCGATTTTCGGCCCATTACAATAACTTACCCTACGGGAAGTTAAAAAAAAAAATTCAAAAAAATTCATCAATTTTAATTTTTTTCTAGGTACTAAAAATACACGTAATGTTGTGTGAAGGAGGGGGAATAGGTAATTTTAAATATCACCACGTATCACCAAGAGGGAAGGAGGGGTCAAAAAATCCAAAGAAATCGCTCACGTGATTAATGGACGCCCCCTAATTTCTTCGTTTAGAAGAATTAGAATATATATTTCAATATTATAAAAACTTATAAAAAACAAAATTCAATTATATATGAGATATTTAAGTACGCCTTTAAATTCTAAAAATGCCTTACACAAATTTAATGATTTTTGAAAATCTTTATATTGCTGAACGTTTGGACGTTACATATAAGATAGAAATCGTGGGTTTCTATTTCCATTTCCATTTTTAAAATATGTATGTATAGTGGTATAAATGGAAATGTTGAAACTCTTGTAATAAAAGTTCTGCAATACAATAGTTAAAAATTTCAAAAGGTTTATATTTATAATCTGACGCAAATATGTGATATTTTCCAAATAAATTTGAAGTAATAAGATCTTATAAAATAGTTTAAAATATCATATTTTCTGATATCCATTTCATGCTCCCAGAGTTAAAATTATAATTCTGACTTTCAAATAACAAAAAGAGATAAGAAATATGAATAAATCAACAATGTTTTCGTCTAGTCAAATTTATTGATTTCTATGTTTGATTTTTCTGTTACCTTTTTATGAAGTCATTAATTTAAATAACATTTCAAAAGTGTCGACGATAACCTGTCACTACACGTTGTAGAACGTTAGTAATTAATATTTAATCTCACCACAATGTCTCCTAAACTCCATTCTAGCAACTGTGGTCTGGTTCTTCAACTTCTTGTTAACAAGTTGAATCGCTATATGAAAATTCTCAATTAGTTAGCAGCTAGACAACGATGTTGCTAATATGAATCATGTGAAATGCGAAAAATTCAAGATCTCAAGATCTTAAAGCTGCACGATCCATACAATTAAAAAATATAAACTAGCTGTAAGTGGAATTCTGTCTTGAGGCAATTATGGCATCGTGCCTTAAGGCTAATTGCTGGAACTTCCCGTACCGTAACGAAATGTTCGAGGAATACTGAATGTTTTCAAATAGATTATTATAGATATTGTAACATTGTCTAATATTTATAAGAATTATATAAACTG
This sequence comes from Ctenocephalides felis, assembly GCF_003426905.1. NCBI lineage: Eukaryota > Metazoa > Arthropoda > Insecta > Siphonaptera > Pulicidae > Ctenocephalides > Ctenocephalides felis. The sequence continues at coordinate 55,509,536 of NW_020537324.1, forward strand.
AATTGCAGAGTTGAAATTATTTATAAAGTATATTAGAACTAATAGTCAGAATTAAAAATAAAATCTGAAATATTTTCGATATACAAAAAACTAAAAAAAAAAAAAAAGTTGGAACAAAATTTTTTTTCCAAAATCAATTATTTTGTTAAGACAAGCAGAAAGTTCTTTGAATCATTTAAATCGGACGCTTAGTTCTCTCAAAAACTGCCATTTTTTACATATTTAGCTCCGTATCTTCAAAATGGCTGGGCCTGCCTTTGCCAAAAACTAATAAACACTTCTCCCAATCATTACTAATTGAATGTTTTTTAGATGATTCAAATCGGATACTCCGTTCTCTCAAAAATTCGATTTCTATTTTCTGCATTCTTTGCTCCGTATCTCCGAAACGGCTGGACCTGCCTTTGCCAAAAACTAATCAGCTCTTTTCCCTATCAATAGGAATCGAATGTTTTTTGAACCATTCAAATCGGTTGATCCGTGCGCCCTAAAACGTGACTGGAAATGTGTATCCATACATACATACACACACACACACACACACACACACACACACACACACACATCCATTTTTTCTGAGGTATGCCAAAACGTTCAGAAACCTTCAAAACGTCGAGAAATGTAAAAATTTTCAATTCCGATTTTCGGCCCATTACAATAACTTACCCTACGGGAAGTTAATAAAAAAAATCAGTACTACCCTTTTCACTATAATGGGTAAAACTTATACTATTTTTTGAAAAATGCAAAATACAGTAGAAAATTTTAAAAGCAACCCAAGAAGTAAATCTATCCTAAGAAATATCACTGAAAATACTGAGAAAATATAATTTTAAACAGCAGAAATTTAGTATGATCAAGTACAATTTCAAGCACTGTCATTATAAACCAATATTTATTTTCGTTGGAAACATGATTATAAACTCTGCTGAAATTAATATAGGATTTAATTAAACAATTAAAAAAGCTTAATTATTAATTATCAATTATATTAATATTGAGAAGCTCTGACAGCAACCTGGACAGTTTCTAATCTTGTCCTACCTCAAATGCCACTCATTATTAACTATCAGTTGATCATGGACACGTATTAATAATCGCCGTCATAAGATAAATGTGTAAGTCATACATAATAACACGACTCATTGAATTGATTAAAGAAGAAAGTCAAAGGTGTAGACAAAAAATGATGATAAAATTAATTGGTTCTTTGAAAGTCGACTATATATGTGAATTTCAATTTTCAATGCTAGATGTATCGATAGCGCTAACTAGCCAGTAGGCAAAAACCTGCAGGTTTTGCATGATTTATTAGAACGCTTAAGTCATGTATAGCAAAACTTGTAGTTTTATTTAACGATTCATTTTTCAGAGGGATAGAGAGAAAATATTCTGCTTCTTCATGAATGAAATTTATAAATCCAATTAAAAAAAGACATGCGCACAAGTATATCTATACATACAAGATGTATCTTTGCATTTTTGAATACACTTAACATGTATCAGAAAATATACAAGAAATACATTTTGAACAAATCTTGCTAATTAATTGTTTCGAATTTTGCTAAGTAAATCAACCTAATCAAAAACTTACTTTCTCAGAGCAATGAATATCTGAATGAAGCAAAAAAAAGCTGCTAAGGCGCACCACTTTCATCATGTGTAATGTTAGATACATTGAATTTCTACGTAACTGAATAAAAAATCTTATACTTCTAAATTCAAATACAAATTTCATCTTCATCAATCCTAGTGCATGAAAAATCGATAAAAAAAATTCTGGATAAAATTCATAACAAGTAAGCTTTCTTTATTAGCCCAAGACATTTATTTCACTTCATACATATTATAAAAGTACTTTATACCTTTGCGAAGAAAAAATATTCGCGTATATTCAAAATTAACAATATTAGGCAGTAAACCTGCTGGAAATCTAGGACTGGCTAAGTACAGGCCAGAATTCCAGCATTTATAACTAAATTAAACTATAATTAAAACAAAAATAACTCAGGTCCACAAAAAAAGTTGTCTGTATTGGGTGATAATAACATATGTTTTCCAATGTAATTTTTACCGCTAAACAATAATCTGAAGTCAAAATTTGGGAATGAACTACAAAAAATAGAGAAAAGCCACAAAACGAGAAAATCTCCGATCTAGTAAACCTTTTGCATAATAAATATAATCTTATAATTTCTGTCCATTCCTGGCTCTTTTTGCCTTAAATGACTATTAAGGCACCTAAATGCACTATTACGTTTTTTTTTAAATTACCAGTGATTTGCAAGTATATTTACTCCACACTGCTCTTGAGTAATCCGCAAGAGTATTTGCAATTGAATACTTGAGAATTTGTTTGCAAATTATTGCTGTTGGAATATAAAAAACTTAATAGAACATTTAAGTAAAACTCAATAGTCATTTAAGGTAAAAAGGACAAGGAAACGACAGAAATTGTAGGATTTTAATTATAATGCAGAAGAATTACTAAAACAACTTTTTTGTGGACCTGTGTAATTATCAAATAGGCTGCAAAGTGAATCGTGTTTCATTTGCTACTAATTGCTACTAACTCCCACAGGTAATTTTACAGGACGTGTAAATGCATGGTGACCATATTTTTTTTAATCAGAATTAGACTTTTAGTAAAACTTTACTACTCGACCATATGTAATATTCATTTTTTAACTATGACACTATTTTATATTTTTCTAACTAACTATATGCTTTTGTCGCTTTTGAGCCTTACATAAATATATTTTGAGCCGCATACATTTTTCTTCATAATTAACTTGAAAGATTTGCGCTTGTTCGTTCGTTTCCCTGATTTTGTTCATTTTTTTGAAAATAAAAATTTAAATTAAATAATGAAGGAGGCTGCTTTAACACTCCTTTAAAATTTTGATTTTTGTCAATTTTTTTTCATTTGTAATGCATTGATTCATATAAGCATACTCGTTGGCTTGTAACATAACATATATTATTTTCAAATATTTGTTTTTTTATTATCAAGTACTTTTCGAATATCCGGGACATTCCAGGACAGAAGATCTAAATTCGAGACAAATATTGCGATTAGAATGGCTTAGTAAATGGTGTTAAGGTGATGCTGAAATATAGTTTGTATCACTCCCAAAAGCGAGAGTTGATTCAACCCTTTCTCGTTACAATATATAGAGTAAGAATATGTACAAATAATGACGTAGCTAATGAAAAATTTGCATCGTCGTACGTCTTTGAGTGAAACGTACGGCTTTGAACAGTTAAAGGAATTGCTAAAGTTTGTACAGAAAAACCGTGGACGAATGAGCAACACAAGAGGTGAGCATAGAATAAAAAAGTGCGAAAGAAACAAAACAAGAATTAGAAAGTCGCGCAATAAAATCCAACCGGACGACGGGCATCGATCAAACAAGCAGTGGAACCAAACGCGACCGCGGCGGCGAAGCCATGCGAGACGGAAGGCAGAGTCGCATAGAATTAGTAGAAACACGTATGCAGATTTGGAAACACCAACAAGTTCAAATCGAAAATAAAGTAATTGAATAAACATGAACATATTCATAATAAAATTAGGCAAGTGCAAACTGATTTTTAGCACTAAGCGGTTAGAACGACTGGCAATGAATCAGAGGTTCCGGGTGCGATTCTACTTCGAGCAGCCTATTGTCTAGCAATTTTCACTTCGAAATATAGATAGCAATATGTTTCCAAGTAAATATAGGCCTCGTCCAGCATTGCTGTACCAATAAAGATATTCGCCATATTACAGAAATTGTAATAATAATTCATCATACAGAGATGGGACAACTCTGTACCATCAGTTACCATCTGTCGAATCGACTAGTATCAAGTCAAATTAGCAAAATATATTATAAGACTAATAAGTTCTGACTGCTGTTTAAAAATTATATATAAAAAAGTTTGTTTATTGAAATATAATATTTTTATAGTTCATCCACCAATCCAATCCGATGACAAATGCATTGTGATCAAATATATATGACAGAAAATAACGATTGCTATGAACGGAGACGAATTATATTTAAGAACAAATTATATCACATCCTCGCTATCTGGTACATTACATTACATCTAGCCTAATTGTACCAAATTTTGAATAAGTAGCATTAGCAGTTTTTTATTTTATTTGAACAGCTATCTGAACTTAAGGGCCCTATAAGTTGTCGTGCAAATTTGACTTCGCCTTTTAGAACGCAACGGTTATCCCTATATCTATTTGATGAATTTATTATTTGTATTTCTGTAATACTGATGATTTTTTTATTGATGCAACAATGCTGGAAAAAACTGTTTTCAAGTTGGAACATATTAGCTATAATACTGAATTATTGTTGACAACGATAACGTTTAATTCTAATCCGAAAAGCGATGATTCCATATTATATTGGAACGTTCTTTATATTTTGTCAAAATACTTATTCATAATTTCACCATTTGTAATCCAATGCTAAAATTCTATATTAATTAAACAATAAATAATAATAATTAAAAATTATTAGTTTTTCTACGTGCTTTCACCCAAAGCTCCACGTGCATGTAAAATTTGAAATAATTTCAGTGAGAAAAATATAATGACACATTAAAAATGCGGATGAGAAAATATAATTGCAAAATCAATTAAATAATTCGATCCTGCCTGCAGGAGATCGTGCCCATAACTAAACTGGTGGGAGGATGAATCAGGAAGACTAACTCGATCGACAATCATAATTCCTTATATGACAAAGAAGACACTTATGTGCGGAAGTGGAGAATGTGATTAGGCAATAAAATATACGGAATTGTGTTTTTATTTGTATTGCTAAATTAATAGTAAATATTCGCTAAATACTAGAGCTTTTGTAGCATTATTAGTATTAAAATCTGAATGTAGTATCGAGAAAATTGTTAGTATTCCGATACGGCTAACATTCAATCCAAATTCTTTAGATCACAATGAATCTGACCCCAAAGATCTGAATGTAAACGAGTTTTTTTTTTATTTATTTTTCATAGCAAGCTATACAAAGTACATTCAGCTACATATTGTTACAGTTATATATTATTTGACTGCGTGAGAAGGATCGCTATCCTGCGATAGCACCTTCTTAGATGTTATGTTATATTTTGTAGTGAATCATTGCAGATTCTTTTTTTGAGACGCTTTGGTGCCAAAGGCTTGAGCAGATCTAACGCTAATACGTTTGGATGACGACTTAGAGGAGCTTTGTATCTGGTGCAGTAAAGACTAAAAATGTAAACGAGTGATTTAAATTTATAAATTTTAATTCAAATGATATTTAAATAGATTTGCAACTAAATGAATTATTGTCAATGTATTTATTCCATTCTAGCACTATTTATTTAGCGGTAAGTAAAAAAAAATAGATTGTAAGAAATTGGGCATCTGGTTCAATTTTTCATCTTCTCGATCTGATTCACTTCGATTGATTTGAAATTGAGGGATTGACGAGTCTAGACCGAACAACTGAAAAATCTACTCAGTCTCTGCGAGCATCGCTGATCCTGTTACGAAGCTCGATGGTAATATAACAATAACGTTACCGTTATATTACTTCGGAGGTAAAGGAAAGTCGATCCGCCTGAGTAACTGCAAATATATATATATATATATATATATATATATATATATATATATAATATTCGCAACTCTTTTAATAACCATGTTGATAGTATTAATAAAAAAATTGAACTGGTTCTGGCAATATGGAGCAAGTCCATATATGCTAGAAAAGAAGCATGCGGAGTGTTGAAAAACAGCATTGCTGCATTTAATTGAATTACAGAATAATTTAAAAAAATTTAGGTGTAAATATAATATATTATGCGAATGATTTCGTCAATACCTTAGATATTAGAGTTCGAAATAATAATTTAATATATTGAATACTGATGAATTTAATTGTCTAAAAATTGGCAATATGTGTATAATAATAATCACATAAGTTCGCTTCTGTCATTCATACATTTTTGTCATTTCTGCTATACAATGAAAAACGAATTCTTTCTTTAAAAATCTTATTTTCATCGAGATGATAACAATTATATAAAGATATTCTGAAATTGAGTATTAAATTGTATACATTTAAGTTAATTTAAGGATGTAAGGAAACTAGGAGCTGGTTGCACTGATTATATTTATATGTAATAAAGATGGATAGTTTCTTTAACTATTCTAGAAAAAGTTCGGTGTTACAACTTACCCCATGTTTTGGGCTAGTTCTAGCGTCTACTAAGTAGCAACGACAAAAAAAGACAGTAGCAACGACAAAAAAAACTAAAATAATATTTCTGATAATTTATTCTTTACATATATTTGAGAAAATTGACTTGTTTGTAATGAATTATTTTCACAAATCAACGCAAACTATAATTAATAATGTCTCCTATTGTTCGGACGTCTTTTCGTTTTATTATATTGGCCATGAAGGTGACAAAACTTCAGGGCATTAAGCTTTACACGGAATGGTTGCTACCCCTGGTAGAAGGGGTAGCGGAGTGTTTTAATTGAACTAGTTGTTCACTTCTAAAAGTAAAGTCCGCTTAACAACATGTAAATAACCAATGAAAATAAATATATCTTCTTTCATTATAACTTAGTAACAAATCAGTGATTGTAATTAGAACTGCAACAAATACATAATATACAAACAAATCAGTGTTTAATACAGTCCACAGCTACAAGGGTTAAATCATAACCCAACAACCTGAATTATCGAAGGACAGTTTTAATAAATTCTATAACTACGTAACAAAAGTACACCTATAATACAATTTTTTATCATAAAACAACGTAAACTACAATTATTATCTGTACTACTGTACTACTTACTGTAATATAATTTATATTTGACCATATCTTACAAACTATAAATTCCTCCCAATTTTTTCGCTTGAATCTGTATACAATTTTTGTATGTTACAACTAGCTCTAAGGTTTTGTTTCAACTAACCCCAAGTGCGATTTTTTTAAATTAATCAAGATAACTATTTAAACAATTTAGCAATCACAGAAATTGTTACACATTATTATATATTGATAAATTTGGAACGAAATGAGATATATAAAATTTAAAATTAGTCGATAATAACTCAAACCGAATTTTTGAGATAGATCAATTTTATAAGATTTGTCAAAAATAACACCTCTGCACAATACTGCATGCTGCGTCGGCCTGCGGGACAGTAGCTATGATAATATTATGCAGGACGGTTTTTTATGTCCAAACCAGCTAATTTTTTTTTTAATATCTTAAGATCCTTTTGAAACACGCCTGTTAATAGTTACTCCCGTTAAATACAACCCCTACCTCCCATATAAATAATTAAGGGTACTCGATAAAGAATGTATTGAAATTTGCTTTCAATTCAATTCCTTCCAAACAAATTTAGAGTAAATGATTGAGTCATAAAGTTGCATACATGTGCGCCTGCGGCGCGTCGTGTGTCCGAAAAGCTACGCGGTGCAGCTTGATGCATAAACATTAGGAACCTGACATTCAAAGAAATTTGACAGGTGAACTAAATAGCACTACAAGAATGAATGAATAGAAAGAATATTTGAGGACTTGCGCACATTAAAAACCAAGGAAAAATCAAAGAACCAAATTCGCAATTTACCTCAGAATCAAACTGAACTTGAAATACCAGGATCGAAGGTATCAAATTCCCAATACATTTTAGAAACTTGATATTCGCTCACGTCATGGGCGTACAAATATTTACAAAAAAGAGTTCGATCATTAATTATCGATGTTTCTTTGATTCCAACGGCGGGCTAGTGGCGCCCCAGAATCTAAACCGTTGACGGACGAGCTAAACATTTGGGACGCGCGTTCATGCGTTATTTGTTATTAGTTAAATCGTGTTTACAAAAAATTTCTTTACATCAAGTTTACTGTGCAGCACCAGCGTTGGTACCTGCTTACGTCTCCGGTTGAAATAATGAAAATCGACAAAATAGGTAAATTAAGGTTAAAAAAGAGATAAGAGAGATAATTCTCATTGTACAAATTTTCGCAGTATAGGATTATCTGGAATTAATAGATAGAAATAATTTGATCAAAATGAACATTTTTTTTATAGCAATCAGAACTTTTAATAGTTTGTTGCCATGACTTCATATAACGTAGCAATCCAAAGGTTGTACCAAATGATTAATGATTTAATGTTATTTTAATAAACAATTATTATATAATTGTGGAAAACATATTCGTTGATTTAAAAGAAATATTTGTTACCAATGAAATAACACTTGGGTTTCTTGTATATGATCTTAATTAACTGTCCAAAAGACTTATGTTGTATTTATGCCCAAAAGACGCTACCAATTTTTCTAAATTCTAATAAATTTTTATAATTAATCCACATTTTGTAGTACTATGATATTTCAGATTTAGACCATAAATTTCATCGTCGAGATAAGTTTTATGAAATTTCATTTAATTACGAAGAAAAGCCTGACCGGCCTTTACCAAAAACTTATTAGCTCGATGTCTAACTTTTGACATACCTACCTTAGAAAGAATTAATGTATGTGGGTGTGTATGTATGTATGTGCGAATGAATTTTTTGTCAACGATTTTGGGAACATAATCAAACGATTTGATTGAGTATAAAAAGTTGCAATTTAGTTTGCGAGAATATGCAATTTAAATGATTAACGACAAAAAATCTACCACGCAAACCCTCTTTAGTATATCTCCAAACTCTACATAGCCATAAAATATTTTGAATAATAAGGAAATAAATATTGATTAAGTTTACAATTAATTATAATCAATACAAATAAAACTTAATGATCTAAATTAAAATATTACTGTTAATGATTTATGACCCATAAAACAACCAAATAATATGATGTTGATATTTTATTTCTAAAATCAATTTCGTCCTGTTTTTGTTTCAAAAGCAATAAGAACTATTGAGAACTACTTGTCCTATAAGTTGTTTGTTCAAGACTTAACCCAATGTTTCAATGAAATCAATATATCTCCGCATTTATTTGCGAACACGCAGTAACGCAACAAAAGAGAGTTAAAATCTTCGCCTGTTACCAGGTCTATTCTTGGTTAAGTATCTCCACAACAAGGTTTGAAATAGAATGAAAAAATTTTCCGTTATATTTTTTGAGAAAATATCTAAAATAATATTTGAATAAAAAAGCTAAAAAGACAATTAAAACAATATACTAGCAACAGCCTTATATAACGTCCTTACGTACGTAATTTTTAATAAAGCAATCAGAATAATCAGATTGTTTTTATATCTCGATCTATTTAGAAATATTGATTGAATAAACATGGCGTAATAGAACTTTGCCTTAAAATAAACTTCCAGATACTAAACATAATCGAGTTGGTCCATAAGAATGGAACACTCTTGGAATGATCTTGTAATTAGTTGTGTTTTAATGTTTTTTTTTTCCTTATTTATAATTATAAATACCTTACTTGATCAATTTTTAATAATCAACAGAATTCGAACTGATGTCTTTTAAAGATACCTTAAGTTTTGTTAAAAAAAGTTAGGATTTTGTGATATAAAAAATTAAAACTAATAAGTAGGGTCAGCTGACCTCCACTTGAAACAAAGAAATTTAACAACAATTGGTACCTAACTTGATCTATTTGAAATGTTAATTACTAACCAATATATAATATATATAGTTTAAAGTTAACATTCGGTGTAGCAGTTTTCGATAGGCTTGAAAAGTTGAGAAAATATAAAATCAGCCAATGGAATTTTCTGTTGTCACGCGCTTTCAAATTTCTTTTCTCTAGTTAGCTTTTGGAAAAACGGCTCTGCGCGGTTCAATGTTATGCAATTCAATTTTAATTAGTTATCAAAAAAATCTTATAAATAAACATATCGTAAAACTCAGGTTGAATAGAATGCCTTTAAAACATCTGTTCTGTTAAACCGGCCGACGCAAACACTTATGAAAAAAATGCAATCTAAATATAGAGGCTCAGAACATATATACCGACTGTGTAAAAATAGCATACCTGTTGTATAAACGCAATGAATCATGGTATTATTTCTGTATCATTTAATTACTTTCATATAGATCGATGTAATCAATTACTCTAATAATTAGAAACTTTTAAATAAATGTATTTTAGTAGATGTTGCAAATAAACAATATAGTTCATTTTTGTAACTTTGCTTTCGCGCAATTAAATGCGGCTATTCGTACTATGAACCCGAGTTATAAACGTAAAGTTATACGAGTATATAAAATTGAAATACTATAATTATCAAATTGGAGTATGATTACTTGGAAAGTAGACAAAGCATAATTTTGACCTTAAATTTATAGATATAAAAAATATAGATATTTCAGGGTTATTCTTTAAACAAGCGCAAACAGCGAAAAATTCTCACCTGAACTTTCTGGCTGAGCGGCCATCCTTGCCGTGATCCGTCCTCTCCCATTGCACCTGAAATTGTAAAGAATTATTATTAGATACGAAAAAGTAAATTAGAAGTTTAGTTTAGAAGAATAGGACATTATTGAAATTAACTTTAAAATATAACGCTGAGAATAATATGCAAAAAGAATATTATTACCATTAAGAAATTTATCAAGCCACGCTAAAAATTTAATTCAAGGAAAACGTACAACAATAAAAAACAAATATAAAATAATGTTAGAATATTTTTATGCATTTGTAATACATTTTTATTGATTTCCCGTGGCTAAAGTTATAGTAATCTATAAATGAAAAGTTTCAAAAGTTTTCTAACACTCTGGCGTTCCTTAGAAAGAATTTGAGGTATGTATGCGCGTGTATGTATGCTCGGATACAATTTTTCGTCCATGATCTCGGGAATGATAAAAAAACATTTCATTCGTATTGTCCGGAAGGCGCACTACTTAGTTGTTGTCAAAGACAACAGACAGTCCAGTCCAGCCATTTTGGAGTTACAGAGCAAAAAGTACAAAATGTAGCAGATTTTTAAAGAACGGAGAATTCGATTAGATTTAATTTTCGAAAAATAGTTAAAACAGATACCATTTGGTATTCAAAAACAGTCATTGGACATATGTACATCATATTATCAGTTATATTATATTATGTTAGGGGCCGTTCAAGTATTACGTAAGCACTATAGGGGGGCGGGGGAGTTGTTGATTTGCTTACGAGTATTTTGGGTTGACATGGGGGGCAGGGGAGCCTGGATGATGATTACGTCATAGGTAGTATTTTTATTTTTTTACATTAATTGCAAAATGTTTACGTAAGCATGGGGGCAGGGGGTAAGAGCTTTGCTTACTTTTGCTGACAAGGGGGATAGGGGGGGGGTAAATAATTGTAATAAATCTGCTTACGTAATACTTGAACGATCCCTTAGATCTATAAATAATAGTTATTTAAAAATATTTAAAGGATTTGTTATTAACCATCGATTGATTTTTATTAATTATTAATTAAATTTGACCTCGAATGTATATTAGCAATCTTCAAAGAAAAGCAAGCCTAACCTAATGAATGAAACTTTAAACAACCTGTTCAATAAAACAAAAGTAATATTTATAATTGAATATTTCTCATAATGAAAATTGCATTATGTTGTACGTTATTTCAATATGTTCAGCAAACAAGAAGAAATACTACGGTTTGCAATCAGGCATAAAGGAAATTGACGTCCCATCACAATCAACTGGCAAAAAACCTTTTGGCAACTAACATCCCACGGAGGCTAAATAGAACACACCCGCTAGAACTCTTCAATGTAGATGAAATTTTAACTCATATCTATTTTTATATTTTTTACTTTTTTTTCTTTTGACTTGTAGGCAACCTTTATTGAAATGTACTGTGTATTTGAAGTAGAAGTAGCACTGTCTACTTCTACTATTGTCATTTACATATCATATGACATTTAACTAAACATATTATCTTCAGATTTTCTAGAAGTAAAAGGACAGTTGTAAATTATATTGTATTAGGCATCAAGCAAAAACCACTATGCGCATCATCATTTAATAGAGACTTTAGGCTTGGAACCCAGACAAAATATGTAATCCGCTTGTAATTTGCCGCAAAATCATGTTTATCTCTCGCGCGCTATCGGTGTACGCTGCAGTCACAGACATTGTACCGATGACTTTATCCATTGCATCTCTTCAAGAATCCCTGACATATTAAGACGTCAGGCTAAAGCTGTCTTTCTGTACAAATTGCTCGACTTCCGTATTCCTAGAGCATTCCTTGCTCCAAGACATGATGTGAGAAAATGAACAAGCGTAACGGAATGAAATGATTTGCGATTTTCTCGCGCGAACATCAACTAACGCACACGTCCCGACCAAAAGCTCAATTCTGGAAATAATAACCAAATATCATTTCCGAACGTAAAACTTTACAAAGTCTGACTGTGAGATCCAAATTTTCTGTATTGGCTTACGTAACAATATAAGAAAAATTTTAAAAATGAGTTCACCACTCAATTCATAAGATTAAAATATTTGTGTTGTCTAGGGTACGGTTACGTACCAATAGATAAAAAAAAACTATAAATTTGGCACCAAAAATTTATAATAAGTCCATTCACATAATTTATAGGGCTATGTGCTGACATACAATAGATTTCGAACATTGTCCAATATTTATTACTATTTTATGTATGTAGGATGGAGCATGGCACAAAAGTACAATTTGACTTGGAGCATATATATTGTGAAAACTAAACCAATTATATCACAACAAATAACACATATCAATCAAATAAATATCTGACTATGTTCAGTAAAACTCCCATCATTGTAGAATGTGTTTTTTTTGCTGTTTGTTTTTGCTGTAGTCCTTTTTAGGCCATCGGCGAGATTTAATGGGATGACCAGGGGACAAACAAGTCCAATGCCTAATTTTTAATTTTAAAGAGCTTCTCCAAAATAATATCTACATTATTCAACCAATGCAAAATACAAATTTCATTTCTTGTATTTCGTCAGGAATATTAATCTGCAGAGTTGGAAGTATTATTTATTTAATTTATCTCCTGCAAAATCGTTTTAACTTAATTTACTTTTTTTATTTTATATTTTTTATTTCATACACCTTTGCCAGGTTAAAGGTTCAGTTGGTCCTTTCCACCCCAACCACATGTAAGCTTTTAAAGAGGTTATATAAAAAATCCATCTAGCTTAAAGTACCAATTCGTCTTATAAAACAATTATATAACATAAACTTATTAATTATATTACGGCCACTTGAACTAAACAACAGTGCTCACAACTAGAAACCTAACAATAAATACTTTTGTTGTGGATTTTCAAACACTACCGTTTATCTCCTGAATGCAATGTCTTAACAATTATGGTGATGGTGTACATATTGTTACTTTCAAATATTGTTGCTAAAAAATTATTGCCGTGGATCTTTAATCCGACGAAAACAAAGATTATCTAAGGTTTGAAATATTATAAAAGAATATAATATCTCTAATACACATAATGAAAGCATGAAAATGCTTTGATTTAACTATAAGAGTAAAGAATACATAATAAATCATTATATGTTATAATCGCTTAACAAGTATCGCAGATGAGTGTTAAATTTAAGTAATTACCATCATCTCATAATGTGTTATATGATAAAACATTACCTAAAACTTTTAAAAATATTAAAATTCTGTATGATTTATCTGAGCAACCTGTCTATCACAGTTACTCGAATATAAATGATGGATCAAGCAGACAAAAATTGTGTATCGGCACAAAACATGAGATGAAAAAAATGTTCATCTATCTCGTAATCAATCAGAAAATCAACGAAAACGGTACAATCGTAACTGTAAAATGCATGGATAATGTTGATATTTTATAGTGATTATAAAATTTTTAACTAATAAGGATTCAACCGATTCAACCAACATACAGCATAATTTCATTTCATCAGGAACTAACTACACATCAATAAGATATCTAATGTAGGTCCTATATTATATAAAATTTCGGAAAATTAATCATGAAGGAAATAAAATGCATCAGGGCAGTTAGCCACGAACAAAATGAATATTTATAATAAACTGCATTGATTACAGATACTAATCGTATTTTAGGGGTTAAATTTACTATTTGTCTTCAAACTTTCACAGTATTTTAAATAGATTGACTAAATATCCTTTAGATATCAAAACAAGTCATCACAAAAAAATGGTAATTCTCAACATTAAAACCATAAAAAACGTATAGAACATTACTGTTAATCAAAATTTTAGAAAGAAGACGAACTAAAAGTGAAGATTAATCCATATTACTCATATCAGTAAAAACGTAGGTAATTCTTGAGGAATAATTAATAATCCTCTTTATATTAATCAAATATCATCATCTACTATTTGTAAAAAATGGTCAAAAACAATAATAATTCTTTCGCTTCTTTTATCCAAAATCATTGTTAAAAATACAAGATTCATATTCTAACTTGTTAACTATATAAGTTACGTTCTTGTCTTCATCTCTCAACAAATTAAATTTTCTGTGAGTGAGATTTTATACATTTTTTGTTTTTTGATTTACAACTTAAAACAGACCTAAGAGCTCTGTGAGCTGCCTGACTTTTTTAAAGACATCCCAACGATGGTCTATATAATTGATGCAATGTATATTAGAAGAAAACCCAAAGTTTGTCCATTTCCTAATAGTGATGTATATTCATACTTACTGCAGCAATTCAGTGCAGATTTATTTTACTTAGAGACATTTTAATTCAAATTTTCAAGTAAAAATGTATCAAGTTCACTTATACTTTACTTCAAATGATTATGAATCAATGTACTAAATTATTACAATTTCAATTCAATGAGACGAGACGAGACGAAACATCGAAGTTACCCAGCACACTACTTTCAGACTTGGAATGTTAACTGCAATCAATACGAATAATAAGTTGATACGACCTATCCGACCTCTCAAGAATTGCCGGCAATCGTCCTTAATTATCAAGCAGAATTTAAATTGTGTTGAAATCTGACATTAACGTATTGTGGCGATCCATCCAGTTCAGAGATGTAGGGCAGATTAAAATATTTGTATATTTTTATTACAGTAATAATTGTAGGTATATTATTAAGGCTGATAAATGAGACCTGAGCTTTAAGAATAAAATACATGAGTAATTAATTTGCAAGAGCCAATGATTTGCATGGGTATTGAAACTAAACCATTATTTACTATATGATGTGCTTCGTGTGATTATAAATGTAAAAATTATGTAATTAATATTATAATATATATTTTATTATTTTAGTGCACAAGTGGATAACTCTACATCCAGTAGTCGGTGAATAATTGATCAGCTCTAATATATCATTACTGATAAGAGTAATTGCAATATCCGATTAGGGTTAAAAAACTAATGATGTGTTGCATCTTGTCTTAAGGCAAATTGCTGGAACTTCCCGTACCGTAACGTTAATATTCGAGGAATATTAAATGTTTTCAAATAGATTAATATAAATACTGCAACTTTGTTTGTTTTGTTTGTAACTTTGTAATGTTTTTGAACCATTCAAATCAGTTGATCCGAAAACGTGGACGAAAAATTGCGGACACACAAAACACACTCACACATTTTTTCTGAGGTATGCCAAAATGTTCAGAAACCTCTAAAACGTGAAGATATGCAAAAATTTTCATTTTTGATTTTCGGCTCATTATTATAACTTACCCTACGGGAAGTTAATAAACAGTATTCAAGCATATTTTTACAAAATTTCAACAAATAGTTTCAAATAGGCGATTTTACACAACTATTCAAACTTTATAATTCATGTCCTGAAAAGTAGCGAAAACGGACTTAACCACCAATTCACTGGAATGTCAGATATATATATATCCATACAGATTTGCTACTTATTTTATTACATATTTATGCATAAAATAGATTTCATTATTTGAATAAAATGTATATAAGATAAGATTTCCCAATGTGGATGATAATAATTTGTTATATTTCTCAATTGAGATGACAAAACAATCTTGCTCCATCATGGAAATTACAATACAGCGTCCAAATGAGGTAAAAAAAATCTTTGCAAGTAGTTTCAATTATCTTGAGTGCAACTTATGCGCAGTCGATCACGATTATGTTACTGACAGTAATGAATGATTTATGGCATCGTAATAACATAGCTACTATAAACTAGAATGAATACCAATTTTATCATAATTTCATAGTTTACAGCAATATAACAAAATGTACAACAAATGCGAGGATAATCGGTAGCCTCCTAGATGTTGTGTTGAGTGTTGTATTATTTAAATCTATATATCACGGCGCAGTTATGCCGTTAGAAATAAGCGATTATAGAGATAAAAACTAAGTTTTTTTGCAGAATAAACCTTGAACTATTTATTAAAAGAGATTTATTTATACAGCTTGAATTCATTTAACCAATATAATAACTTATTATAATTAATCATTTTTACATAGAGTATGCATTTGTTAAGTTTGTTCATGATCTCTATACCATTATTAAAAATAATATGAAAACAATAAACAGAATGATAATGAAATTAATAACTGTCATACATCATTTGCGAGTTATATTTCACCATCAATTAATTAAAAAATTTCCATTTTAAAATTTTCATAGTTCAAGTAACGCAGTCAAAATTTTACTAACTGTAATATAATAAAATAAAAGTCATTAAAATATCTTCAGAAGGGGTACAATTATAGAGCTTTAACATTACTTTTTGATTTCCCAAAAACTAATCAGCACTAACACCCATTAGTAGGAATCGATTGCTTTTTCAATCATTCAAACCGGTTGAGCTATACTCCCGAAAACGTCGTCGAGAAATTGTATCCACACATACATACATACAAACACACACACATCAATTTTTTCTGAGGTTTGCTGAAATGTTTAGAAACTTCTGAAACGTGAAGATATACAAAAATTTTCATTTTCGATTTTTGGCCCATTACTATAACTTACCCTATGGAAAATTAATTAAGTTTCCGGTCTCCTGTAATAGATATTGACTGTGAGATGTTACTAAATGAATTATTTAACACTAGAAAGACGGACGCAGTCATTTTGACTGTTTTCCATTTTCAAACATAAAAATAACTATGTATTTGAAGTCGCAGCTTCGTGAAATTTTTTGACTTTTTATACAACATATAAATGCGTAGATAAATCGTATTATTTGCTTTATCTCACTTTTATTTTCAATATTCTTACATGTTATGCCTGCATGGACGGAAAACAGTCATTTTGACTGTTATAGAAATTTTACATTACAAACGGCTTTGTTATTGTATTGCAAATCGTTATCTCGCGTGCATTCATCTCCAATATGCGATAATGCATTTGTTATATAAGAATAACCGAATTTTGGTAAGTATTGACATTAGACCGTTCTTTTTCACGTAGTAACTTTCAGTATAACGCGTTGTTCAGATGATTTTTTAGAACTTATAAATAAAATGTCGAAGAGAAGTGAATTATTGCAAAAGCTAACAAACATAAGTGAAGAGTGTTCCGACATAGAATCAAATGCAGAAAATTGGGCACAATCATCAGAAGATGAATCGGATTATATTCCACGTGAATCATCTAATTCTGAGGGTAGCGATAAAGGTGATCACTATTGATGAAATGAAAGTGCCATCAGTGTATGCAGGAGGGTGCTAAGTGGCTCAGGAACTGATGAAAGATTTCAAGAAACGAAAACCTCTCTCGATGGTACTGTATGGACCAAAATTGCCGAAGGTGGTACCTCAGGAAGGTCATCATCTGTGTTTTCAAGGGTGTGAAAGGGCCAACGAGCTTTGCAAAAAAGAATATTATTACAGGTGATTTTGTCAGTGCATTTTCATTGATAATAGATAATTATATTATCAAACACATAAAACAGTGCACAGAAGAAGAGGGCAGTCAAATTTTGGGGTACGATTGGACAACATCGTTACCAAAAATACGTGATTTTACTGGAATTTTATATGCTCGTGGGGCCTATGAGGCAAAAAATTTGAAATTGACTTATTTATGGTCAGCAAAGAAAACATGACAGATCAAAGGTAAAGAAAATATACCGTGAAATCCAGTTCACGTAGATGACCCCTGCAAATATTTTTCAATATTTTGGATTTGGCTGCGATAAATGCCTGGATTCTTTACAAAGAAGCGACAAGAATAAAAATCCAAAGAAAACAAATCCTTAGAGAACAGTTTTTGTTTGAATTGGCAGATCAGCTTTCTGCGGACTACACGACATCAACACAAAAAAATCAAAGAAAAATGATGACCCACAGACATCATGCAAATACCAGTAGTAATAAAAGAAAATTTTGCCAAATAAGACTTTGTAATAATAATAAAACTAATAATACGTGTCAAAGTTGCAACAAACATGTTTCCGGAAAATGTACTCATAATAAAAAGATCTCAAATTATATTTGCATGAATTGTAAAAATAATGAACTTTTTTTTCAGATGTACTATTTTTTTATTTTTAGCACTCATAGATAATTTGTATAAATGTAAATAGTACATGAAATATTAAAAATTAATTTTAAACAAATTTCTAAACGCATTATTTATTTTTTTCACGACGCAGTCATTTTGACTGTTTTCAGGCAATGTAGGTATACTCAATTCGTCCGTCTTTCTAGTGTTAATGATATTCAAAAGGTAAAAAATCATGAAATTTCTACCCAAGGCCTAAACTCACAGGTTTTGCAAAATAAGCAACTAGGATTAAGTAAATACAAAAACGCAAAAACTTTGAGTGAGGATGTTTTAAAAAAAATATTAATACTTTCATCCTAATCTTAACTATGAGTTTCCAAGTATATTTCATTTGAAATAATTAAATATAGGTATATCATATTTCATGCGACCTTTCTCATTTGTGAAAACTAATTAAGTTTTCGCAATTATCATAAGTTTTATAATATAGTTTAATTATTCACGTATATTCGACTTGTTTATACGTATTTCATTCAGTATTGAAAATAATACATTTTTTATATTTTTAACAGCAATCAGAGCAATGTGTGTTCTGTAAACTGTTTTTGTTGTACATTTCTCAACCTGGTGTCTCAAGAAGGCAACCCAGAGGATAATCATATTTTACTGAGATTATAGTAGATAGTATTTTTAAGTGTGATGTAAATATATATAATGTCCTGAAAAGGGTCAAATTTTTACTGGATATCATATTTGAAATCTATAATGTCAGGTAAAAATCTGATTGCACTACTGCTTGATATCAAGCTAGACAAGGTAGAAATTGCACCCGGAATCAGAGATTGCTAAACCACGTACTTATCATAATGCCGAGGCAGAACTCTGTATAATATATAACAATAATCGTTAAAAATATTTTACCCCATAATTTGACCGTTTGCGTTTGAACAATACTCGTTCAGCTCGACATAAACTCGTTTTCGAATACAAATGATATTTCACATTAAACGACCGGTTTGCACTCAGTACTTCACGTGTTATCAGTTAATGATTATTCCCTATCGAATGTTTGCTTTGCTTCTTTAAAATACAATAAATGCCTTTTAAAAACATCTCATAAAGACGTTACACAATATAATATGTCAATTTATATTTTAATTAACCATAAATGAAGGCACTAGCCTTGAATTGGACGTCCCGAATGAGACTGTATTCTCAAAAAATTGATTACAACTACGATCATTAATTAATCCACAATTACTAGCAGTTTTAGTGTTACGTGGTAGTTCCAATATATTTGTTATTAATAATGTATTTTATAATGTACATTCTCCAATTTGTTCATATCCACTGATGTTATGAAATTACATGTTGAAATGTATAAACAAATTTTTTTTGCTTGTTTGATCAGTATTTGTGCTTATAATGATCATTATTAGTTTAGATAATTATGGGTAGTAATTCCCTAGCCAGGTACGCGGGCTGAGTTTTACTCCGACACGATTCAGGAAAAAATAGTGTGAAAAATTTTCCATTCACACCGCAGTTTCAACAATTAAAAACATATTTTTGATCTATTTTTTCAAGTTAAAATGAACATCGCTACTGCACGATGTCAGGTTGCCCAGTGGGGGGTTCAAAGTAACAACCCCGTCCACAGTACGTGAGCTCAACAATGACATCATTGAACACGCATTTGTTCGTATATAACAAAATATTTCATTGGTAATATTAATGATTTTTTTCTAGGTTATTATAATTTATATTTATATTGACTTTATAAGTAATATATTATATTATAAGTAATATAAGCCGTTAATTATTTTAATTAAAAAAAAATCGAATGTGCATAAAAGTGTATGAAAGACTTTTATTTAGATTTATTATTATTTTCTATTTACTCATAACTCACAATACTTGGTGATTTTAATGGAAAAATTAATCTGAAAAAAAATTTGCTTCCTAGAGAGCAAGACAAAAATACTTAACTATTTACAAGTTCATAACAAATTAATGATAAGTTAAATGAGCGCTACTTGCCTTTAGTAAATAATTTTATTCTACTTTTCTAACGATCCCTTCAAAGAGTCATCAAATCGAAGACATCAAAGAATCAACTTTGATAGAGAACAAAGTATATCATTTTTATATGATTTAAAGAAATATATTAGCAATTATTATCTCATTATAGCAAATTAAATATATCTAAATATATACAATATTATCTAGCAATAAGTAAGTAGCGAACCCATAAGATATTTTGGCTAGATCGCCAGATGGCAGCTCTAGATTAAGATTTTTAAATTTAAAGAAAGCAAGTTTCTAATAGACTACGCTAAAAGAACGCTAAAAGTTTTTTAAACACTAGATGTGTATATACACTCATTAAAGCTTTTTGAGGAAGCTTTTAACACCATGTACTACTATTAGTATAATCTATAATATAATTCAATAATTAAAACTGAGGTTAAATTTGAAAAAAAGTGTTAAATTATGATAAATATATTAAAAATCTCTAGATTTTTTTTGAACATTTTTTTACAAAAAAATAATAAAATAATTATTTATGTTATTTGCATATCACACTACAAGGGCACGGCTGCTGGATCGAAGCCCTACTTAATTTAGGCCCTATTTAAATTTTCATTCGGGTTGAACCCAACTTAAAATGTTAGCTCTTTTTTTTTAATTATAGCTTTGTATTTTCATTTAATAAACATACAAACATTTATTACAAAGCCTCAAATCATTGTGGTGAGATGATTAAAAATGTGGACTAGCACTAACTATTTCCGGGTCCGATCTCAACTTAGTCCTACTTGATATCAAGCAGTATGATATCGAATTTTCAGTTTAGGTTATAGATCTTAAATAATCTTAAATAAAAAGGCTTTTCGTGGGCATTGCATGGAAAAAAAATACTGTTATTTTATGGTCATTATATATTACAACTAGGATAGGACAGCTACTGGTTTGCAATAAATAAACATTCGTCATAAGTTTACACCATCTTACATAGTATATATTTATAACTACTTTTTATTTATTTTATTTACCGTGCTTTCAGATAAAAACGGTTGTGGAAAAAGAATACATTCCGCTTTCTAAATACTCATACACAATTAATTCAAAACTTAAATCAAAAAATAATTCATTACTAATGATATCAATCATGGACTCCTTATAATATTTCCATTACAAAAGGTGATAAAATTTTTGTTATAGCTCTGGCTCATGTAAACATATGTATTTTATTTTTGGAGTATAATGCCGTCTGAACAATGCTTGTAGGCAAATAACTAGTTGAACAATGAAAGCAGACATATTCACTCAAGTGGCAACTCAAACAAAAAAATCGGTTGCACGAACAAATAAGATAAGGAATTCACGAATAATCTTAAGTAAACTAATAAATTACTTGTTTGTACAATTCTATGTTGTTTCACATAAAACAGAAGACAAAATTATATAAACTTTTATATAGCTCGTTAAGACGGGCCTGATATCGAAAAGAAATATGAACAATTCAAGATTTAAATCGTCGATGTTAATGTACTTATTTAAAAAAAAAAGTATCTGCGCCAATCGTTAAGGAAAATCAGTAAAATTTCTGGTAGTACTTAGAATGTCTAAATTAGTGATGTGCCGACTCGAAAATTTCCTGATTCGAGTGATTCGAATCAGAAAAAAACCTGATTCGAATCATGATTCGAATCAATTCGAATCAAGTTCATATATGAACAATTATAATTTAAGAGAAGAAATAATATCATTTTAATAATTTTATAAGTGAAATAATTAATTTAGTAAGCAATTAATTCCAAAAAGTGCAGAGATGAATACATTTATACTATATATATAATAATAAACTAGCTACAAATATAACTAATCTTTCAAGTGAATTTACAGTAAAATATAACCAAACACTTCTCTATCACTAAAGCATATAAAACAATATTCTTAATCTTACGTTGAACGAATGCATGTGTATATTATTGATTGTTTAGATCTAATCTAACGTCTTACGAATGACTTAAAATTCAATCCACTACTGTAAAGATTGATATTATTTCATTTGTGTGAATTTGCCATTACTTGCATAATTAAAATATAATAATTTTGTATGTGTATAAAACTCGTTGTGTAGATTATTTTGATAATAATTGAAATCTAAATCGCGTATTTATTATCTAAATGAGTTTTTGATATTTCATGAACAAATTTGCTCTCAGCGCTTAGTCAAAAATAAACAAACACTCAAGACCCATACGCACTGCATCTCCATAAGTCGATACGCTAAACACGGACACATGTTTCGAACTCAAGTCGGGATAAGTCGGTTTGAGTCATATGAACTCGGATAAATTCATACCGACTTGAAGTCGGGATAAGTCGGTTTGAGTCATAGGAACTCGAATCAATTCATACCGACTTGAAGTCGGGATAAGTCGGTTTGAGTCATAGGAACTCGAATCAATTCATAACGACTTGAAGTCGGGATAAGTCGGTTTGAGTCTTAGGAACTCGAATCAATTCATAACGACTTGAAGTCGGGATAAGTCGGTTTGAGTCTTAGGAACTCGAATCAATTCATAACGACTTGAAGTCGGGATAAGTCGGTTTGAGTCATAGGAACTCGGATGAATTCATATCGACTTGAATGCGGTTAAAGTCATATAAATTGGAGTCGGGTGATACATTTAAGCGTATTAAAGGCGGGTGACTCGCATGATTTAATTCAAGATTTATTTTTTATATTTATTATTATTATTTTTTATATTTATTATTATTATTATTTATATTATTATAATATTGAATTAAATTAAAACATTTTTTTTATATTCATGAAAATTTGTGTTCACACATGTTTTATCACAGTAAATATTTCGCGGCTTGATACGAGTTGATTCGAATCAAGTAAAATCTGATTCGAATCAAGTCGTTAAAGGCTTGATTCGAATGATTCGAATCACTTGATTCGACTTGGCACATCACTAGTCTAAATACTCTAAATCGAATGCCAATCCAGTGATTGGCCGCCCGGGAATGAATATTAATGAACATAACTGATAAAAACGTTTTTCAATAATTATACAACAGAGAAATATGTTATTTTTATTTGAACATAATAAACTTTATAAAGAATATCAAACACGAAGCATTTTGGCAGTTTTTAGTACCAAGAAAAAAGCGCAACATGACGTTGTCATAACAACGCTATGTTACGGTCTACTTTACCGGAGAATTAGTCCTTATGATTTCAGTTCAAAATGGCTCATTTTGGCAAAAAAAGTGAGATTGCAAGATCTTGATTCGAGATAACTCAGCAGATGATCCTGGTACAATCCACTTCGTAATTTAGTTTGTTTGATACGACTGTGGTAACTGTAACCAGTTTTGTATAAAATCTTTCATGTCCCTGTTAGTTCTTTCTTGGGAAAGATTTATTAAACGAATCAAATAGGCTCTACTAAGAGACTAATTTTGAGATGAGAATACTTTGTATGAGAAATATTAAAAATGAATATTGTATTTCACATATCGAACAGACAGACAGCACTACAGTAGCAAAAAAACATATAGATTTACGTGACGTGGCTGAGTTCGACAAACACGGTCTGTACATGGTTTCTCACGTAACTTGATGGAGACAAATAAACATATGATTGAATTTATTGCATTCATGAACTAATACATATTGTAATAAGCAATATTACTTTTGAAAATTCTCTAAAATTGACAGAAGTAGAATAAAGCAATTAATCTAATATACATACTATATATGTACTCTATAAATACTTATTTAATTTTGATGTCTCCATAAATAGTCTCTATTCAGAAGGCAAAATGTAATATCCCTGACCTTAACGTCAAGTCAAAACGGGGTTATACTATTGACCTTAACCGCACTGAAAAAATTTAGAGAAAAAAATGTCGCGTTCTTTTCACGTTCACGAGCTTTTAAGTGCAACCTAGAGCACTAGTGAAATTATGACAATTTTTTGGTTATTGTGGTTAAGTTTTATTAATTTTGTTTATTTAAACTTTGAAACAGTAACCGAGAATAACATTTCCAGGTCCTAAGTGAAAAAAATAGAAACACCCCAAGTTTTCTTGAATTAAAACTTTCTGGTGATCAATGAAATGAAAAATTTCAAAACCGGTCGACTTTGAGAAATCCTTTAAAAAAATGTACTAAAGTGTGTTGGCAAGTTTCACCAAAAGTTGTCGCATTAAATCAAGATTGTAAAATGATAAAATACTTGAGAATAGAAAATTTTTGAGTTGAAAAAAATAAAAAACTAAAACTGAATGACAACATATAATTTTAATTCAATTGATGGTTTTGGTATTCAACTGTTCAATTTATTAGAAGCCAACAGTTTTTATGACATTTTTGAATATATTAATTTTGACTTCAAGAAATACAGTGGTACCATCCCCTTCATATTACAAATATCTATTGTTATGAATTATAAGTGATATCTTACAAATACAGCAATTTTTGGCTATAACTGAGTATTACTTAGCTGTGAAATATTTTTCTTTGTCTCTGATACTGCCCTTTTTTTCAGAAAAGCGTCTAAACTTTTTAATAATTTCTGTGAATCAATGGATAAACAAGACCTCAACTTTTGAAGATGCTTTAAACGAAGACGTAATATCAAGTTTAAT
Source organism: Ctenocephalides felis (assembly GCF_003426905.1). Classification (NCBI taxonomy): domain Eukaryota; kingdom Metazoa; phylum Arthropoda; class Insecta; order Siphonaptera; family Pulicidae; genus Ctenocephalides; species Ctenocephalides felis. The sequence continues at coordinate 55,534,670 of NW_020537324.1, forward strand.
AAAATCAAGACAGATGTTCCTTTATTTGTATTTTATATTTGGTTGTTTTGTTATGTAATTGTAAAATTGTGAATTGTATATCTAATACATCTAATATAATATAATCTATACATACATCGAAAATGTTGGAAGGCATGAAATAAAAATAATAAATTTTATGAGAATATTTTTTCATGTGATTTCGTCATCATCAGTGGATACAGACAGACAAAAGAATAAACATAACAAAATATATACATTGACAATAATAAATATAATGTACCTCACAACCTAATTACACAAACACTGACCTTGCCTCGAATGGCAAGTCGAATAAGTTATTTCTCTTAAAAAATGGTCACGACTACAATCACTAATGTATCCACATTTGCTGGCAGTTTTAATGTTACTTGTTAGTGGCAATTATGTTGTAATGTACCTTATTATAAGATATATACATAAATGTATTAAGTAAACTAATAATATGAAATAAATTGGCAGTTAATAAAGGCGATACGCGACGATAAATAATGATAAATAAAAATTAGAGTGACATTTTATTTCAAAAGTGTATCAAAAAGGAGCCAAATTACCTCCTTGATTTTGTTGGCATTGAGTAGAAACTATTTTACGTTCATCCATCTATAGAAAGGTTTATAATAGAAAATATAAAGTCAAGAAGCACATCTCACCCCAACAAAAAGCCCTGTCTACACCAAGAAAAAGATTAGTAGAGGAAATATAAGGGCGTTTACTTACACTTTTCACCACAATTCAAAAATTTTACTTATAAAATTATTATTTTAAAATGTATTTTATTTAATAATAACTTGAATCACAAAAATATAAAATAATATAAAAAAGAGATCAAATAACAAAAAGCTTAAAGTAAAATGGCAAACAAACTAGATCTGGCTTTGCTGGTAACTGGCCTGTACTATAAATGTATTTGAATTGTATATGGAAATGATATTTATAAATATAACAAATAAAAAGCACCTTATTATACCGGTACTCAAAGCTCAATATAAATACAAAACATACAGGGTAAAAACCTATCACCATTTGATACTATTATATTATCAATTATTACAAGATGATAAAATTTGAAATGTGTGACAATATCAACACAAAATTGCTTTTTCTATTTAGCCACTTAATTCAACATTTTTCAATAATTTTAATTTTCTATAGATATTAATATATTTTGTGGCGAGCATAGCTCACTTGGTAGCGTATTCGATTCACACGACAGGTATCTTCGGATCAAATCCTGCCATTGACTTAAAATATAGGAAAAAAAATATGTATAGTTAATTTGAAATGAAATAAAAATTGTGTTGTTAAGTAGAATTTGAATAAAAATTAAGAAAAATAGAAATAACAGAGTTCGAATAGCTGAATTGTATTAGGAGTAAGAAGAGAAATATTGGAACTGAGCTGAAATTAAAAGAAGAATTTAGAAAAAAATGAAATGAAGCTAGAAGTTAAATAGAATTAGAAATTTGAAAAAAAGAGCAAGAATTGAAGAAAATAAGAAGAAGAGAAATAAGAAGAATATAGAATTGGATGCATATATAGATTGAAAATGATATAAAAATTAGAATGTAAATAAATAAAAATGTTGTAGGTGGCTAAATGCTCAAAGGCGAGGCCAAAAAAAGGTATTATGTTATTTTACACATTTCTAATGTTAATTTTAATATATTTATATTAACAATTTTAATATCATAATCTTCAGTATCACTAGTTTCAAGTATATGTCATATTTTTCGGGATACTATCCGAGTACCTTTTATACCCGAGTTGGTTATTTAACCATTCGGCCACGCCTGCCTAAACACAAAATGTTATATATGTAAATTATTTTTCTTCAGAAAATTCAATTACATACTATTATTTGCATATGACGCAATTCTTACATATGAGGAGAAGTATTAAATAAACTTCTTAGTATTGATTATAAACAAAATCAATAGCATACTCTTCATATTGCTCATTTTCGGTTAACGACATAGTTGAGATATTTAAATTTTTATGCCAAACAAATAGGAAATTCATCAAAATAATAAAAACCATGATCGGTATCTGTGTTGAATAACTATGATATAATTTCGATTCAAGAGGACACATTTATCATTCGTTCCACAAAGTATAGTTTTAGACTCGTTTAGATAACCATGTGGCAAAAAAAAACTTGTGCAATGAGAGTGGGCGATACGTATAAGGTCTACTGCTCCAGGTTTAAATAAAAATGATTAGGATGTTGAATGGAATCTGCAAGTTGCAGCAACAGCACAAGCCAAGAATTTTACGCAATCTTTGTATTGTGTAATATATACGATTCGTTCACTCCAACATTTTTTAATATACCATGCACAAAAACGTGCTAGCCTTTTGCAAAGAAGTTTGTTAAATGCGTTTTATAAAACGAAATTGAATTAAGTACTATTACATAAAAATTAATTATACGGTAGAAGCTCTTTTCATTTGATATAACTTTCATATGCCGACAAGTTTTTGAAATATATTTTAAATTAAAAGATATTTTTGACAAAGTTTAAATCGCTGAATGCACACAAGTCTAGATATTACTTCCCGTAGGGTAAGTTATTGTAATCGTCCGAAATCGAAATTGAACATTTTTGCATATCTTCACGTTTTGAAGGTTTCTGAACATTTTGGCATACCTTAGAAAAAAATGGATGTGTGTGTGCGTATGTATGGATACAATTATCCACGTTTTCGGGAGCACGGATCAACCGATTTGAAATATTCAAAAAGCAATCGATTTCTATTGATAGGGAGATGCGCTGATTAGTTTTCAAGAAAGCAGGTTCAGCCGTTTCGAAGATACGGGGCAAAGAGTGCAGAAAATAGAAATCAAATTTTTGAGAGAACCGAGCATCCGAGTTTGAATAATTCAAAAAATATTCAATTTGTAATGATGGGAGAAGCGGTGATTAGTTTTGGGCAAAGACGGGTCCAGCCGTTTCGGAGATACAGAGAAAAATATGCAGAAAATGGCTGTTATTGAGAGAAAAAAAAATTCTATTTGAATTATTCAAAAAATCTTTTGCTTATTAGGCAAAACGATTGTTTTTGAGAAAAACAAAAAAAAATTATTAAAATTTATATTCTATTTTTTTTTTTTGATTATCAAAAATAATTCGGATTTTATTTTTAGCTAAAATTATAAAGCTCAGCTATATTCTTGATATAGCTGAGCTTTATCAAGTTGATTTATTATTATATCACTTATAATAATATATTCATAGCATTTAATATTTTTCGAATATTTCATTACTGTACGGGAAGTTCCAGCAACTTGCCTTAAGACACAATGCAATACACCACTAGTTAATTATATGAATCTGATGTATGCTAATTAGAACTAAATTATCCAGGGCAGTAAGGGAGGACGTCCTCGAGTTTACAAGTCCCGCGCTGTTTCTCCCTTCTACTTGTTTAATTGATTATAATAAAAATGCAACAGAGGAAACCACTGGCGGTGCATTCAATAAAAGCCATATTAGCTTACATGAGAAAGTTTTTATGCATTAGTTCTGCATAATATCGTTTTTAATTTCAGATGCGTTGAAATTTGTCTCTATCTTATGTAAGATAATAAAGGCCCATAAAAAAATAGTTGGCGTCAATGTGTGACTGTGATATGTATTCCAACGTATTTTACCATTAGTTAATATGAACTCAAAATGAAGCTCAAACTGCAAAAAACGGAAAAATTAAAAAAAAAAGACGAAATCATTTGCACGAAATGCGTTCTTCTGTAGATGGAGCTATAAATTGAAGTTTCTCTTCGTCTTGGTGCTTCTCAAATCGATTAATATAGGTATAACCACAAATAAAATTAAGTATGTAATTTTATTATTTGAAAGAAACTTCCGTATTGAAACACATTTCATACAAAGCCATAATACTATCTGCAAGTTTCATTTTATTTTTCATTCCAATGAAAATTATTTTCAGGCGAAATTAGGATTCATTTCCAATGAACTTTCATGATCGCCTCATTTGCAGCAACTGTCTTTTCCATATAGATAGTTTTTCAAATTTAAGTTTTACCTTGCCCTGGTGCTTCTCAAATCGATTAATATAGTTATAACTACCAACCAAATTAGGTATCCAATTAATATCCGAAGCCCTAATACTATCTGGGAGTTTCTTTTCATTTTACAATCTAATGTATTTGAAGCAAAATTAGTATTCTTAGAAAATTCTTGATAGCCTCATTTGACTGGCTTCTTTCATACAGATAGTAGAATATAGAAGTTGCAACAATTTATCAGGCGAACATGAATGTTCTAAGAATTATTTTGCTACATTTGTGCAAATTACATTGTGATGGAAAATGCAAAAAAAAATCACAGAGTGATTGATAAAATTGTAAAACAATAATTCGAAAAAGATATTAATAATTCTTATTTCAAAAGAACGACGAAACGAGCGTTAATGTCTGGCTCATCTGAAAAATAAACTGGCTTACCTTCCCACTATCTTAAATGTACTACTTAATGTGTTAACCATTGACGGAATGTAGTACCTATTCAAAAATATCTTTATTGGAGTAACATTAGGTAGTCGACTTCTTCCTCAATTTTATATAAGGTTGAAAACCATCGTAAATTGCAATTATATTGATTGCATCATAAAACTTCAGTAGAATGGTTTGTGTTATACAAAAGTATACATGAATTTTGAGAAGTTATTTTAATGTAACAAAATCTGATATTTGTCATGGGGCGTTTAACAAAAAATATATACTCGTTACAAGCTTATAGGAGAGGCTCAATATATTTTTCTTTAAATTGAATCCAAAACAAAGCCGCCGTATGTCTACTTCTCAATATAAATAGACAAATATCAATAAGTTATCGGTAACAGATAACGCGTAGAAGTATCTCGAAGAGTACTGCATTTGAAATTCTTTATGAAAATGATATTTTTAAATAAAGTATGTTTAAATAATGAAAAATTCTTCATTCCTAAACTTATTTATATCAACTTTATGTAAAATCATATATGAATACTATTTCTCGTGAGCAGGATTATTATAATAACTCTACAACAAAGACAAAAAAAAGATGAAAATTATCTTACAATAAAATTACTTCAATATTTAAAAGTTTCATTATAAGCATAAAAACTAAAAGTGTACATCTTTTGCACATATTAACTAGGTATACGTGTCAAATAAATAAACATCACATACATCAAGCAGACAAGATTAATTATGCTCGATATCTCTAAATTATAAACTTCCCATAGTGTAAGTATTATAGTGATAAAAAAATCGAAAATGAAATGTTTTGCTTATCTTTACCTGTCAAAGGTTTCTGAAAATTTTGGCATACCTAACTAAAAATGGATGTATGTATGTATGTGTGTTTGTGTGTGCAAATACAAATTTTCGTCAACGATTTCGTGAACATAGATCAACCGATTTGAATAATTCAAAAAGCATTCGAGACTATCTATGCGGAGACATGCTGATTTGTTTTTGACAAAGGCAGGTTTAACCGTTTCGAAGATACGGGACAAAAAGTACCAAAAATGGTGATACAATTTTTTGAGAGAGCCGAATGTCCGATTTAAATGATTCAAAAAACATTTAATTTGTATTGATGAAGATAAGAACCGATAAAATTTTTTAAAAGGCAGGTGCAGCGGTTTCGGAGATCCAATAATAAAACGTAAAAAAAGCCATTTGTGGGTCAAAAATGATCATTAGACATATCAGATTATCAGACAAATTATCAAGTATTTTATAGAGATTTTAATAGTAAATTCATATTTTGTATATATTTCTATGGGTTCCGTAACAATGTTTATACGATAGACTTGCGAATTTGAAAAAAGACCAAAAAATTTCATAATATAAAAAAAAAAAAAATTCAAAAAAGTAATTTGTTTTCAAAAATTTCAAAATTCTCAAAAATCTAATTTTTTCAAAAGTCAAAAAAATTTAAAGCTTTTTTAAAAAAACGTAGTTTTCAGTACGGAAAGTTTCAGCAATCTGCCTTAAGGCACGATGCCATGCACCACTAGTTTGTTAAAATATTCCCAATTTGATATCAAAGGAAGAAACGATCTCAGCCACCAAATAGCTCAATTTTATGATTAATATAGATAGAATATAACGATTGCATTCAGTCGAGTTCACATACCGAGTTTTCAGTCAATCAATGCACAACAATGCGTTATCCGAATGGTATGCAGATGCGCTCGCCTTATTATGTCTCCTATTCAATAAATAAATAGTTACACCATCACTTAAATTTCAACGCTGCTCTAGTCATGACTTGATAAGAAACCGACGTAAATAACACCTTTTCTATGTAAACAGCAGTATATCACTATCAGCAGAAAAAAACATATTAAATTTTGATAAAGTTATGACTAAAAAACACATTAAAAGAGATATGAGCCAGACGGTTTATGAAAACTGCGACAGCCATGCCTTGAACTAAAAACTATTTGTTTTGATACAATAAAACAATAAAATATATGCACGAGGAAATTGATTATGGATTAACTTATTAGTTATTGGCTAGAAATGAATATAGCTATGAATAAAGTATAGCGGGGCTTAAAGGTCCGCGGGTAAAATGGTCCACCACTGATATCTCAGAAACAATTTGGAATGTTTTGAAAACAATATTTGAAAGTAGACAGCAAAAGATCTATAACTAGTCATCACAGGAGTTAACGGCAATGTACGAAAATCCATAACAAAATTATTTTATTTCGTTGTGAGTTATTCTGGTTGTGAGTACTATTTGTTTAGTTTACTATTTTATAAGTATATGTTATTTAATTGTTTCATAAGATGTATTGTTAATTTTAAGTTAGATTCAACAGTTGTTTATATAACCTCTATAAAAGCTTACACGTGGGTGGGGTAAAAAAGACCCAACATTTACCCTGGCAAAGGCATGAAAAACAAGAAGCGTAAATTAAGTTTAAAAAAGCAAAAAGTTAAACAAACAGATCTGCTAATGAATATTTCTGACGAAATACCACATCAAGGTCATGTACGATGTTATCTCTATAAAAATGCACCCATTAAATTTACATTTTGCATTGGTTGAATAATGTAGCTATTATTTGTAAAATCCATTTAAAATGAAAATTAGACATTAAACTAATTAAAATAAGAACTGCTTGTCTACTGAAAGTCCCTATATACCCAACCTATGGGGTAAAAAAGACAAATTAAGAAAAAACCGCAATAAAAAGCACAACATACAATGACGCATTAGCTGGAATCTAGTCAGATAGTTGTTTGTTTGATATGTGTTATTTGTTGTGATATAATTGGTTTGGTTTTCACAATATAGTTTCTCAAATTCAAATTGGACCTTCGTGCCCCGTCATACCCTACTGAAAATCAAAGGTTTAATTTTTCTAATAAATTGGAAACATTATAAATTGCAGTTAATATAAAAAAGTTAATACAACTCCATTTGATTTTACTATTATTACTATTTTCACCTAAATTTTTACCTAAAAATGTATAATATAATTATTAAACTCAAGTAGAGTAAAAGCATCGAAAATGAAACTTTTATTCATAAACTTCTGTACTACTGAGTTAATTTCAAAATAGACGTTAGAAAATAATTTAGTTGAATCATTGGGCTTGAAAACTGGTTTAACTCAAAAAGTATTCCGATATCCAATGTATCAAATGCTTTATCTTTATATCAATAGAAAATGCACATTGACAATATTTCCACACAACATTTCAGAAATTTATTGCACGTATTATTTCCTCAACTTTAATGTCTAATTTGATTCGTGGACGTTTTCATAGAAGGTGAAATCGGAAAGTCTTATTACAAAATGTTTCAAATTGAGAAATACAGAATTATAGATGACGAAGGTAATTTCCACATATTGAAAGTAGCTACATAAATTGAATAAATTGGAAAAATAGTGCATCATAAGATTTTCAGTGCAATATCCGCGGTACAAAAATTGAAAAATTATGTAAATTGAATGAAATATACATAATGCAAATTATTCTAAGATTCAACTATGATTTAGATTCAAATAATAACTAGAAGTACTACTTCAAATGTAAATGCATTATGCGTTTCAGTGCAAGATTTTTTATAATTAATCCGAACAAATAAGAATGACATGTCATATTATAATTTTTGTAAACAAATATTTTTATAAAGTTAGAAATTATTAATTACAAATCAATCCATTTCCACAAATTCAAATGTAATTACTATATTGTGATTTGTGATATGATGATAATTGCAATTTATGTGATATAGAAATATTTGCTAATTATTTCATTCGTTAAATTTATAATATTACAAATAATATAATTTAGAGAATCAATTTCAACTTTTATCCTTCTCGAAATTTGAGAATGATTAAATAATTTAATTATACAAAATCTTGCACTGAAACGCATAATGCATTTGTTATAGAAGTTACACTTCTGATTATTATTTGAATCAAAAAGTAATTTGTAGTAAGTATTTTATTCATTTTTTATAATTTATCTATTTCTGTTCTGCGGATAATGCAGCGAAAATCTTGGGATGCACTATTTTTACAATTTATTCAATTTAGTTACTTTCAATATAAGGAATCTCTTTAATAAATTTATTTAATAAATTTATAATTTTCGATTCAAATTAAAAAAATTCTTCCTACAAAGTGAAGTCCATTTAACGGACCGATTCTGCCGCATATCAGACCAATGTTATGGCAAGGCTATGTTATGAAGAACTTTCCATACTAATTCCTTCTAAATATTGACAAAAGCCATAGGTTGCTGTGCACTATAACTAACCTAGAACCACACAAATGTCAAAAAAACGATCTTAGATAACAGAGTCTTTCTGACCCAGCTTCATAACATAATAGTGACGTTGCAGTTTATGTGTCTGAATGCACAGCAAATACATGACATTTTGACAGAATTCAGTATGATTCAGAAGCATAATGTATGCAAGTTGGAGCGTAACATGGCCTTGCCATAACATTGGTCTGTTGTGCGGCAAAATCGGTCCATAAATAATGGGAGTTAAAATATACATTGAAAAGTAATTTTAATTACATACAAGTTGATAATAATTTACTGTAGTTGCTTGTATTCGTATAAAATGAAAAACTTAAATTAATTGAAACATAAAATTTACCATTACTTTGGTAAAATATGATCTCACACTACAAACCATATAATATACATGACACAAAATCACAAGTTTGATACTGACAATAATAAAAGGATAGAAACCACATTCTCAACATGAAAGCAATATAAAGTTTTATAATGTGCAATAAACTAAGCAAATAAACAAAGTAGATTGTCTTTGCAATGTAAATTAGTTGTAAATAAAAGCTATTAAGAAAGTAATGATATATGAATAAAGATTTCTAACTTCCGTAATACACTGAATTAAAACGTGCAAGATATTAAATCATGTAGTAAATGTATACAATAGAAATGAAATTATAGTTTAACAATTTGTAAAGCTGTCAAGGAAGTAAAACTGAATCGACAAAGTTGCGGTAATAATAAGTTATGGAGCGACTCATTGACGCGGAAAAGTTATGGAGTTTGAAATGTCCGCTGAAACGCTTAATTATTGTAGCCAATGCAATTACTAGTGCACCAGTCATGAATGACATAATAGTTTTGTTGAGAATTAGGTCGACAGAGTGAGGTACTATTAAATTTGATACTACGGAACTCATTTTCTCAATTAATATTAAATGAATTACTTTGGAAGAATACAAGAGAAAGACTAGATAAAAATTTATAAACGAAACTATGATACTGATACTCTAACTCTAAATTCTAAATTCCCACGACACGAGGTCTATTTTGCTTCAGAGTATTCACAAACATAGTAAATTTGAATAATAACTATTATTACTTTATCGTACTTGACAAATATCGCATCATGATAATATCGCTATATTTTTTGTATAGGGGAAACTGGGGTACGGTAGTTATAGTCGCCATAACAACTGAACTGTACTGGGTCGAAAGGAAGAAAGGTGATAGTTACATAATTTTGACAACAAAAGTCGTTATAAGTCATTTGTTATTTATACCTATTGTACTCTAACATGAATTTAATTTTTGTGCCTGTCACAACCGTCCTTGGGGTGTGGACACACACACTTGCCTTTTTAGAATGAATTGATTTTATCACTAATACCATAATTATGAACAGTATTTCAGTATTTCCACATTGACAAATGTTCAAATTACCATTTAATTTACTTTTCTCCAAGTTAATTGGTAAACAAAAATATTGCCTATAAAAAAACGTGGCACAGCCGTACCCAGTTTCTCCTACTAGTACTACAAAGATATGATTTTTGCTGACGGTTATAAATTTTTGAATGTCCATTTTTGGCCATTACGGCATTATGAAAAAATATAATGCCAATAATGTCTTTCTATTATATTACATAGTGAGAACAGAAAAAATTAATGCCATCCTTCGTGTAAGATTTAACTTATTGCCGAGTTATTTATTCCAGGTGATACGAAAAGAACCAGTTTTATAAATTAAGAAATCTATCAATAATGTGGGACATTAATGGCTATATAAATCTGACACAGAAAACTATTTTGATACAACCAATGAATAGATTAATCTCAATAAATCAGTAGATAATTTATTTGTAAAACGTAGAGAAACGAAAATTTTCTCGAATTATATTTTACGACTTGTATGCAGTCAAACTTTCTCCTAAGGTAATATTGAACTTTTTGAATTAAATATTTATTTCAAGTTTTCAGTATAGGGCAGGGCGGGATATAAAGGTTCGATTTGACTTTGAGGAACTATATTGTGTAAGCTAAACTAATTGCATTACCATTATCATCATTGTAGAAACATTTTTTTACTAATGTTCAAACATTTGTCACCTGGTACTTTTAAACCATAGACACAACAAAATAGATCAATCCACTTCCTTCCCAATTATTAGGATGAACAACAAAATTAAAATCATAATCTAGATATGTAGTAGTAGAAATAATGAAAAAAAAATATCAACTCTTAATAATTCATCAATCTTGCAATGGTAGGTATTGCTAATTGTTACAAATGAGATAAAAACTGTTGAAATAGGTATTTCATGTGCATATTTTTTTTATAGAGACTGCATACAACTTTTGTATGAAACCGTAACAAGAAATAATCAGAGTTGGAATAACTATCAGTATAACTTATATCTTGTAAAATTGTTTTTTTTTTTTAAATTTATTTTACATCTTTATTTACTATTTTCTCATTGCTTACACCTCGTCAGTGTAAAGGTTTAGGTGGTTCTTTTTACCCCAACTGCATGTAAGCTATTCCAGAGGTTATACAAAAGAATCTGTTGAACCTAACTTGAAAATACCAATTCATCTTATAAAACAATTAAATAACGAACGCTTAAAAATTATAATCACGTAAACTAAACAACCGTGCTCAAAAACAGAAAGACTAACAACGAAACAAAATATTTTTGCTACAAAATTGACAATGAGGCCGTTTATCTCGTGGTAGCAAAGTCTGCTGATTTAAAGCTGGTTATACATATTTTGCTTTCTACTTTTGAATATTTTTGTTAAAAAATTCTTAACTTTACTTGTTTTTGAGATAATGGTAATGCACAATTTTACCCGCGGACCTTTAAGGTCCACTCTACCCAAATTATAATAATTTTCCTAATTAAATAAATGCTCTAGAAGGTTTTTTTATTTAAAATACTAATTCATTTTATAAATATAAATTTTAAGATAGAATACTGAAGATAAGTTTGAAAACAAGAGGCGAGGAGAAAATTGAATTATCTTCACGAGGAGAAATGGAGACACCCACAAAACACTTATCTTTATTACTACTATGCAGTAATTGAAACTGATTGATTTCATACAAAAATCGTAACGACAATTTTCGACAAGTATACAGTTGAGCCAAGAAGCGAGCAGAATGCATCGGCCAAATCAGTCTGCAGTTGCCGTAAGATGTAATCATTGCTATTACTGTAGCTCAAATCGCATTCTCGATGTTATAGTTTCTCGTTGTGGCTGCGAACTAATGCCTACGGCGTGTATACTTAACACGTTGTACGTAATAATAGCAGATATTCTATGAAGGAAGAGCAACTCCGAACGTGCTGCTCGGACGAACTAACGGTACATGGACGGTAATTTGCTCCAGAGAGTTTCCTCATCACTTGCATCGAGTACGACTTTAGGAATCGTAATCGGATGGTCTGAATAAAGCACTCTATCCAAAATGCCGTCTTTTCGCAAAATACCAAAAAACATAGATTTGGTGCAGTTCTTGCAAATCATTTTTCAGATTTTTTTTGATAGATCACGACTTAATAGTTGTGGCGGGATTAGCCGTAGGTTCGTAGTTCGAATTCCCGGCAAAAATTAAAATTAATGTTAAAAAATAGTTCAAACGTGTATAAAAAATTTGAGAATTAGAATTAAAACGAATGGAAGTAAGAATAGAAATAATGAAGACGTAAGAGGAGGGTAGAAGATACAATGAAAAAGAAAAATGAAGTTACGTTGAAGAGTACATAGAAAATAGGATAGAATATAAAATAGAAAGAAAAAAAAATAGTTGATCTACCTCTTTTTGATGTATTTAGTATTAGAATAACTCTGATACTGATGACTTTGTTATTGTGTTCAGCAATGTTTGTAAATGGCTATTTACACTTGAAAATATATTCCAAGCTATATTAAAACCACTCTATCCAAAATATCGTCTTTTCCTAAAATACCAAAAAAATATAGTTTTGGTGCTGACATGGGTGCAGTTTTCATAAATCATTTTTCAGATTTTTTTCCAAAAAATACTTTTCTTATACATTAACAATATAAATCCGCAATTAGAAGTTTGTTCAGATGGCAACCCAATAGTTGGCCTACCTCTTTTTGATGTATTTATTATTACAATAACTTTGATACTGATGACTTTGTTATTGGATGCAACAACGTTTGTAAATGACTATTTACACTTGAAAATATATTCTAACTCATATTCAAACCACTCTAGCCAAAAAGACCGTCTTTTCGTAAAATACCAAAAATATAGTTTTGGTGCAGACGTGGGTGCAGTTTTCCTAAATCATTTTTCAGATTTTTTTTCAAAAAATACTTTTCTTATACATTAACAATATAAATCCGCAATTAGAAGTTTGTTCAGATGGCAACCCAATAGTTGGCCTACCTCTTTTTGATGTATTTATTATTACAATAACTTTGATACTGATGACTTTGTTATCGGATGCAACAACGTTTGTAAATGACTATTTACACTTGAAAATATATTCTAACCCATATTCAAACCACTCTAGCCAAAAAGACCGTCTTTTCGTAAAATACCAAAAATATAGTTTTGGTGCAGACGTGGGTGCAGTTTTCCTAAATCATTTTTCAGATTTTTTTTCAAAAAATACTTTTCTTATATATTATTCATACCAATCCGCAGTTAGAAGTTTGTTGTGATGGCTGCTTAATGACGTGGATTTATAGATGACAACCTAATGGGTTTTATTGGCTGGTTTGCCAATTTTGATGTATTTATTATTAGAATAACTCTAATATTAGTAACTTTGTTATTGGCTATTACCCATATTTTCAGTGAAACAGATGTTACTATTGGTTGATATCAAGTTGCTCAAGGCAGGTTCGAACCATGAAAAGCCCACAGCTTTAACCACTAATCTACAGGAGGTTAGTCCTATTCAAGAAGTTATAGCCAGGTCTTAAAAATTCAAATATCAAAAAATCACTTGAGTATGGCATTGACATTGACTATGTTCGCATGGAAGTCCACAAATAATATAAATAATTCATATGTTATTCATGTAAGATAAATTGTATGTTGATTATGTAATTTACAATGTAATAGTTTTCATTGCATGAAAATAAATTTAAAAGTTCGGATTATACCAAACAAAACTAGGCATACACAACAAAACAATTTATAATTTCATTGGCCTGGCTTACTTGGAGTATTTAGCCACCTACATTTCACAATTTTTTTGAAATTTAACTTCTTCTTATCTTGCTATTCCATTTCAAATTAACAATACAAATTCGAATTAATTTTAACTCAACATTTAAAGTTCTAAGTTATAAACTTTTATCTTTATGTTCACTAATTTCTTCTTTGTTCTGAATCCATATTTTAATTCTGTCGAAATTTTTACTTGATACTGTTTTTTTAATATATTTCTTCGATATTTACAAACTTTATATACTAACGTATTGAATTACAATTTTATTATCAAATACAAATTCGTCATTACAATTCATTTTTTTAGAAAGTGCCAGGAATCGAACTAACGATCTCCGGCTTGTGAGTCAGAAATGCTATTGTCTGAAGTTCTGAATCATGTCCGCCATAAAAATAAGTTTTTTCTATATGTGAATTTGCCCATATACGAATGAAACAACTGGATGAAATAATTCTAATTCAAAATTTCCACTTTGGCTGCTTCAGTAGATTACAAGTACTTCATCTATCCAAAGGAAACAATCAAAAATTCTGAGGTGTATTGCAAATGCACCATGGTTTATTACTAATGATCTGAAAATCGATACTGTTCAGGAGGTAATGAGAAACAGAAGTGGAATCCATCTATCCATCACGATAAGATTATTAACCACAATAACCCTACATTAATTCCCATATTAAAACCTTCAACTATTAAAAGATTTAAGAAGAGCACCTCTTTGATTTAATGCAGTAAAATAGAGCATCCCACTGGGATGGCCTCCATCATGTTACTAGACTATTACTGGAGTTCTAAAAATCAGCATAGAATTTTGACAGTTTCTGATTGCTATTTAATTATTATTAAAAAAATCCACATTACACATTATCAGAAAACATTAAATATTATACACCATTAACGTCTACATATATGTGCAAGTGCATACACATATAAACCAGCTTTTACATATGTGGATCGTGCATTGTATATTTACACATAAAGGAATCAAAACAAACTCCATACGTAAACATATTCTAATGTACTCGCACATTAGGGTGGCGCTATAAAATAAACATTTCTTTCACAGATTTTCTCTCTATTTATGTGAAAGCGATACACTTCCTGACAGGAAAATCGTCATAAATTACCCAAATGAAGATATATTACAAAAATGCTATAATTATTGAAATTAGTGATTAATTAAAGTAAAGTATAAGAAATATTTTATAGCATCCATGCATATATAAGAGTTATTATTGCTGCAACAATTTGTTGGAGTTGGCAATGACGTATTGATAATAATTGACAGTAATAGAGATATGGCAAACTTTTTTTTATAAAACTTATTAAAGATATTATTTTTAATATTGCCTTTGTCATGACCTTCATTGCTTCCCTTTAATATCATTTTTCCCTAAACTATAATACTAAATAAATTGAACATACTTTTCTATTTTCACATAAGATTGCTCTAATTCAAATTAGTTTAGAGTTTTTGCAGATTGAGATGAGAAAAACTTTTAATAAGGATCTATTGAAAATTGTATACTACCATATTTTATTATTGTAGGTATCACTATTGTGTATCCGCGCAAATAAAAATATAAGTATATAATGCAAATCCGATCTAAAAATATAATTTGGTAAATGAATTAAAAAAAATAATAGCGATCAGACGCGTTATATAAGCTTTTTCTAGGCATTAAGAGGGTATTCTAGTGTATAAATTCAAAAAAATCGTTTTTTCTTTTGTTTCATATTTTCAATATTAAGAATATGCGTACGAGAGGATTTATTAAAATTTAAATTATTTTCGGAGATACAGCTATTTGACCATGATAATCATCTTCTGTTTCTGCTTTTGCGAAACCTTAAATGTGTTTATCTCAACACCGTTTTTTTCATACGATTCCCACGATTGCTCGAGTTTTACTGAACCGATTAACTTGAAAATTTCAGTGAATCTTCTTCATAGACTCCCCTCTGATTCATCCCCAAATTTCAATATTTACTATTTAAAAATTCGAAAAACTGAAAAAAGTGGTTAAAAACGGTCTTTTTTTCAAACAGTCGCCATTTTATGAAAAAAATTTAACTAGTCCGTAGTATATCCTATAGCGACAAAATTCTAGATTAGTAATTTTTTTTCTTTTTCATTTTGGATTACAAGGGGGGCTCCAATCGCGGGCATCATCATGCGTCAATTTTTTGCAACTGCTAATTTTTAAAATTATTAACTTTTTTGTTTTTACTGTTTCCTGTACTCTTGTTAAATTAATAAATAAATCATAGAAAAAATAGTGGTAAAAAAATGCTTGCCTTTTTTACAATGATTACAAAAATGACCTAAATTTCATGCCTCTTCACTAGAATACCCCCTTCAGTAATTCTCGAGAGAGAAAGTCAAACAATTAACTACTCCCCTTCTCATATGAAGATTATATTAAATTTGGGTATCAAGCAGTGATGAGCATATATATGTTGCAATCACATGTAATCATGTTAGAAATCTATAACCTCAAGTGAAAACCTGATATGACACTTCTTTATATCAAGCTGGCCTAATTTGGGATCGAAACCAAAACTAATGCTTGCTAATTCACTTACTTTACCATTTGGTAAAGGCATACGGCTGGCTCTAAACTAAAATTGATATACTTGTTTATTACTTTACATGTGTCTTTATCGACTCTTTATACTTCATAAACAAATAAAAATTTGGGAAAAGTGGTTTATATAAAAATGGCCCAGTAATTAAATTAAATGGTCGTTATTATTGATATAAAGGCGGTAAAATGCTCATTACTCTACAAAAATGGTTTATTATTATTTCTACGACAACTTAAAGACGGAACCAAAATGGATATTTTAAAGGACGTGCCAGAGGATGACTGCACAAGACACGAAATCTTCATCCGGTTTAAGTTCGTTCCTCAATTGAAATGGTTAGAATCCGGTAGCCTTGTTCGCTATTCTCCCAGTCACGTTTCTGACCTTTCTATATAATTACTATCTATAGAATTTAATGTCCTTCTAGAAGTGATACTGTTTATTCTGTTGCTTTGTTCGAAAAAAGTGCATTAAAAAGATTTCGATCATTAACTTAATCGCCGCTCATTAACTTAACGGGATTCGTGTCTGAGATAGTATTAGTAAAATAGTCTTAGAAACTTGTAAATGAAAAATAATAAATATTAGAATGAAAGCAAATACATTGCAAAATCAATTCAACTTCTAAAATACTTAAAACCAACTACTATAATAATCATTTAAATATTCACAAATTCATCATAGAAATCTAAACTGTATATTATCAAAATTTAAGCTGTCAATCCCTCAAAATATTAGTACATAATATTCAAGTCGATAGAGTGTCCCAGAACTAAACATCAACACAAAACAAGGTCATAATATTGAAAATAGAAACAAAATTTATTTCATGTAGTTTGAAAAGTATGAGCTTTTATGTAAAACCTAGAGCTATGGATAAATTGTGACCATTATTATTGTGGTTAATTTTTATTAATTTTGTACATTTAAACTTAGGATCCGTAAGCGTAAATAACCTTTCTATAACAGCAGTCAAAAATAATGACAATTGCTCCAAGTTTTTTAGCCTTTTCGTCAAACTTTGAAATTGAAATTTTCAAAATTAATCTATTTTAAGAGTTTAAGGCCTTTAAAGAAAGTACTAAAGTGTGTTAGCATGTTTGATCAAAAGTTGGTGCATCTGATCAAGATTCTAAAATAGTAAAATAATTGATAGTTTCATAATAAAAAAAATCGAGTGAAACAATAAAAATCTATATAATAATTACACGATAGCAGCTAACGCATTTCGCCCACAATTCATAAAACTAAATTAAATGTTTCTGTCTGGCACGTTAAAGCTTGCTCTTACGACAAACATTTTTTTAATTCGTTATTTCATTATTATTTCATTTCTTTTACTGTTAACAATCAGAACATTAGTTACATCCTATGAGTTATACGACAAACATTTGAACTGATGATTAATAATATTAATAGCCTGCGTTGTTTAAAAATGGTTAAAATTTGTGTCACTACTCACTATCCATCGATCATGTTATTTATGGATCCATCAATAATTTATGGCTTAATATTTTATTAAACAAGTGCTATAACATTTAAGAATTTAATTTCATAATTTAAAAAACAATTAAATTACTCAACTATTAACATTCTAACCGTATATCTTATTTTTAGAATGCTTTGAAACTCTTTTGCGTGTTTATATTTTTTGAATTGATAAAAAGTTAAGATTTATATAATAAAAATAAAATAGAATATATCATAAAAGAGAAGCAATAAAAAATACAAACTTTAGCCTAAAACTTACAGTTTTAATATAAAAGTTGTCTATATTTTTTAGAAAATTTGAAATAAATTAAACCGAAGTGTCACTCCACTCATTTTTTTTAATACGAGATACAGCGCAAAAATAACACACTAGTGGTGCATGGCATCGTGCCTTAAAAGCAAATTGCTGGTACTTTTCTGATTTTTTTCTGAATTTATTCTTTGAAATTTTTTGAAAATTTCTATTTTTTTACACAATCGCGCTGTGTAGCTAGTTTAGATACAAAAAATCAAGCATTCTTTTTCTTTTTTCATTGGATCTCCGAAACCGCTGGACCTGCCATCTCAAAAATTTAATCAGTTTATCATTTCAAAATCGAATCATTCAGATCGGTTGCTCCGTATTTTCAAAACGGCTTTGCCAAAAACTAATCAGCACGTCTCCCCATCAATACGAATCGAATGTTTTGATTCAAATCGGTTGATCGGTGTTCCCGAAATCATCGACAAAAATTTGTATCCGAACTCACACATACACACACATATATCCATATTTTCTAAGGTATGCCAAAATATTCAGAAAGCTGTGAAAACAAAAATTTTCATTTTCGATTTTTTTGCAAAGTATTTATCTTCTTTTATCTTGATCTAGAAGATTGACATGAAGAGTGTGTCTACAAAATAGGCACAGTATCGGTCTAAATACATCATGACTTATTCCGATGTGTAGGAGCATAGGAAAGTTCAAGTCATAATGAGCACAATAACTTCAGCACGATTAATTTGATAGCGCCAATAACTCCTATTGACTTCGAAGCCACATTACCTCAACGATAAAATTAAAATACGGAAAATTTAATATGACGTATGCTGCTTTTGTAAAAAAGAACAAAATGTTCCAAACCGTGAATAACTGTTTCAGATAAAAGTTGCAAACAACCATAAAAAAATTTAGCTTCTAAACACGAAAATGTTTTCGGTGTTCGATATAATTTTTGAAACAGTTATAGTCTTACATGACTAAAAACAGCAACGCGATCGCAATGAAAAGGTAATTGCCTCGGGCAACCTCATTGTAAATTATTAACTTTTTGTGAACACTGTTATTAGACTATGCGCCATTAGAAAAAGCGGCATCAGTTATGTAACGTTCATATAATCTAGATATATCTATAATGATAATTTTAATCACAATTGAGAAATAATTGATAACATTCTAAGACAATTACATGTCGAAGTAATGACTTTAGGCAAGACATAAAATCGCCTTATGCGCTAGAATTAAATTTCACGTATAATTATATTATATCTTATAGAAGATTCAAATTATTCAAGGAGATAGAAAATTAGCTTTTATAATTCTGTCATAATCAATTCAACAGCAAAATATGATCATTTATTGGCTAATAAAATATATTTTTTCCTCCAAAATTAAATATTTATTCTCCAAATAAAAATCTTTCTCGTATTAAACAATCTGCAAAGTCGGAGATTGTCCTGAAGTGGATATCGTACCTTTCTGAGGTTTCACAAGGCTTGCACGTAATACTGATAATATTTTTAATTTTAAAGAAAGAAGAACTATTTTAGTTGTTAACGTAATTTGCTATTTACTTGTTAATATACACCTAAGTCTGTTTTTACACGGAGATTGGTTCCAGAAGAATCCGTGTAAAAAAAAACGTGTAAAAAAAGACATTGATCTTATACAAAAATGGGTTATTTGTTCCTAATCTCTAAAACCTATTAAAATTGGTGAAAAACAAGAATTTTTAAGAACAAGAATTAAATTAGTGCTATTCACATTTGCTTTGACCAGTAAAAATTGTTTGTACGCGCTAAAGAGGAATTCACTTGAATCTTTAAGCTAGTGTTCGCAAACTATCGATACTATCGATGGTTTCAGACTTTTTTATTTCATAAATACTTTTTTGTGATATGAACATACTTCGCAAAAATTTATTTGACAAAAAAAATTTAGGTACATAAAATTTCAAATCGTGCTAAATGGAAAAAATTCGTGTAAAAAAATTAAAAATATTCAATTTTCAAACCGTGTTATATCAAAACCGTGTACAAAAAGACCGTGTAAAAACAGACTTAGGTGTATATTGAATTAACTTAAGTGAAAACCGATTTTACTACTGTTTGTATCGAACATGGAGCTTTGAGTTGCAAGAGCTTTTACTAAATAATCAAGAAGTAGCCTAACAAGAAAACAATAAACCAAAACATGATAAATAACTAAGCCCGATATAAAAATCGAATGCCAATTTTGAAAACTTCGAAAGTTGACTCTCGAAAGAGTGGCCAATGAATGGTATAAAAGGTATATACAATAAGATTTTTAGAATGTTTTAAACTTCAAGCATTAAACGAAATATGATCTAGTGGTGCATGGCACTGTGCCTTAAGGCAAATCGATGGTACTTCCCATACCGAAAATATTTTTTTTTATATATTTGAAATTTTTGAAAACTTTGAAAAACTTTTTATATTTGATGTTTTTTCAATTATTCAAATCGGTGGATCAGTGTTCCCGAAATCTTCGACAAAAATTTGTATTCACACACATATACATAGATCCATTTTTTCAGGTATGCCAAAATGTTCAAAAACCCCTGAAACGTAAAGATATATAAAACTTTTCATTTTCGATTTTTTTGCGATTACTATAACTTACATTACGGAAAGTTAAAAATGAATCATTATTTTATAGTATTATTAATAACATTTTCAATAATAAAATTTTAAGTAAAAAATAATTGCGAATATTTTATTATAGCAAAGAGAATTTCAATTTACTGAATTGAGCAAAGATTATCCATTAGATTAGATCATTCTATAAAACAACCTTATGTGGAAAATGAACAAATGCGTTTGCAATTAATATTGAGTTAATATCATTGAGACTGGCTTATTAGCTATTGAGCAAAATCAAACAATCATAAATCAAAATGAAAATCCAAATGTCATAACATAATATAAAAACATTCCTATTTAATATGGCTCGTACCTATATCAATCGATCATTCAATACGATGATAATCGTTATAAAAAAAAATATAGGTCATTATAAAAACTCAGATAAACTCATGTTCAAACTGGATTTAAATTTGGCTATTGATACACAATGATCAAAATTTTAACATGTGCACTTGATTAGAATCTTGTCAATCATTAAGGTTTAATTTAATTCTATTCATTATTGTAGAAGTGTACTTGCGCGCTTATGGGTTACGGAATATTTTTGAAATATTCTGGTGTTAGCTATTCTTTAAACTGAATAGATATTCGAAATATATTATAACTACTACTGAAGAATATAATCGCCGATCGGCAACAAAATCTTTTCAAAAGCTTTATTACTATAATCATCCTTATTTCTTCGACAATTCAGGAATACAAATTAGTAAACACGGTGCGACTTGTAACAAACTTTTTTCAACAAACTTTATATTAGTATTCAAGTCACTGGCCTACGTGATCGTGATACACAGATTATGGCTGCTAATGATTTAATAAAAAAAACACTTCGGAAATATAAACAATATTATGTATTCTGTTGGACACGTATACGGCAAAGTAGTAATGGTAAATTTTCGAAGTAAAAAAACGTTAATTAAATTATAGTTGATAATAATTATTATTAAAAATATTTTTGTTTATTAACTAAGTAAGTTATAGTAATCGCAAAAAAATCGAAAATATTTTTTTTTGCAGATCTTTATATTTCGAAGGTTTCTGAACATTTTTGGATACCTTAGAAAAAATTGATGCAAAATAAATTTATATGTGTGTTCGAATACGATATTTAATCGACGATTTAACTCTGATAACATTCGGTTTGTATTGACGTGAAAAGCGGCTGATTAGTTTTTGGCAAAGGCAGGTCCAGCAATTTCGAAGGCATGGGGCAAAAAATGCCAAAAATGGTATTTCAATTTTTGAGTTAACGGAACGTCCAATTTGAATGATTCAAATTGAATTAAATGTTTGGGAAAGCAAGTCCAGGTTTCAGAGATCCAATGAAAAAAGTAAAAAAAATGCCATTTGATGGTTAAAAATGATCATTAGGCACATCAAATGATCAAAATTATCAAATATTTTATAATATTTTTCTATACGTTCCGTACCAATGTTTATTCGTTAGACTACGACGTGGCGCTAACAGTTTTCATGTTTAAAGCTTTTTTAAACTTTCTAATTTTCGGTGTAGGAAGTTTCAGCAATTTGCCTTAAGGCACGACACGATACCATGCACCATTAGTTTCTACTCTATCTGAGAAACTATCTGTCTACTATTATATGACAAACAAAAAGAGTAATTGCCTGGTTAATTTAGCAGAGGCTATTAGAAGGCAACCCCGTAGTTGCATTTCTTAGCTGTGATATATCTATAACATACTTAATTAGTATTTTCACTTTATTTTTTATGCAAAGTCTGTCTAAACTATTATTACTATTACATATTTAACTACTGTTTGTTCACTACCAAAAACTTATTTGATTGTCTTCTTCAGAGATTTCAGATGTGATCTATCGAAATTAGATCAAAAACAGATAATTTAAATAAATAACCTTTCTTGGCTGAATTTGAATCCTACTCGCTACTCGCTTTTTTTTATTAGAGAATTAATACATTTTTTTTGTGAAATAAAAAAAAATATTGTAAGAAATTCTAAACACACGAAAATTATACGAGATTTAGTCTATTAAAATGATTTGATTGAATTGTGAAAAGTTGATTCTCAAGCCGGTTGACCGTTATTGTAATATAATTAAGGTACTAAAATGTAACAAGACAGTAATAAAAAATTATGTCAAATATACGTTATATAATTTAATGTAAAAATGTGAGGTGTAGTAGCATTATAATAATTATTCTTAATAAATACCTTGTAAGTTGTCGTTAGTTACCTCATATTCAATATCCAATCTTATAACTAAATAACCAGCACTCACCTGCAATGAGAAAGGAAAACTAAATTACATATATAAACTAAGGAATGGGAGCAAATTGTTTGAAACAATAAACAGATTAAGTCTTGCTTATGCATGCAAGATCAGATGTTACTGAAATTAGCTATTGGAATTTAACTATTTATTCAATTTTTGAAGTAGGAAAGAAATTTTTCACTATTATTTTTTTTATAGTCTTGTAAAATCATACAAAATAAAAGACGACAAGATATTAAGAAAAAGATGAACAAAAAGCAAATTTTTTATTGAATTTTATTCTGCAATCTGTATAAATTATTACATTTAGCAGAGAATGCTGATAAGTATATGGAAAAATAGTTATTACAAGTTAGTAGATACCCGCAGTGACGTAACTACTAGAGCTAATTAATTAATATTATAAAAAAAACTAAAAACAAAAGGAGAAAAAACAATAAAATATAGTAAAATGAAAGTATTATATTATGAAAAAGCAACTTGTGCCAAAAACAATAAATGTAGTATATATGCTAAATATAACATTAGAAAAATAAGTTTGGTAATGTAACGAGACAAGTACTATTAGTATCATACAATTAGTTATATGGTAGAAGGCATATGTAAAAATTGATTTCAATTGAATACTAATTACTTAAGAGTTTTTATTTATATGGCAATAAATTTTACTTTAATAAAATACTAATAATTTTAATACAAATATAATAATATTGTTGAAGCATTAATTCGCCAGTTTGTACCTTTGTGATTTTGAATTAAATAAAACAAATTAAATACTTACAATTAGAAAATAAATTAAAAAAAATAAAATCATTTTTTTAATAAGAATAAATAATAAGATTAGTATCTTGACCATTAATTAATATTTGAAAAATAAATAATTTTATATCAATTTATAAAATGTGAAACTCGTTTCACGGATAAACTTTTATCATAAGACATATCATATAATTATATGCATGTTCAGAAACGCAAAATAAGCCATTTTTCTACATGTCGAATGGATGGTATTTTAATCCAGGAATGCACTTGAAACTCCCATGCCGTTGAAAGCTCATGTTCAAGTTTATATATTTGACGATATTTATCACAGTTTCAATAAAACATTACAACTAACTCGTGATCGGTCAACTTATAATAAATTTGCAAGTATTGAGAACGTTAGATGCATCTTATGGGTGTAGCAAATTAACAACTCAATAAATTTAATATAGGGTAGGGCGGGGCACAAAGGTCCAATTTGACTTTGACCAATTATATTGTGAAAATCAAACCTATTATATCACAACAAATAACACATATCAAACAAACAACTATCTGAAATGTTTAGTAAAACTCTCGGGTAATTCATTATTGTAGAAAGATTCAGTTGGCCTCTATTACACCACCAACTTTCAATAACGATAAAATAAATTTACATTGGAAGTATTAAATAAAGTCAAAAATCATTACTTTTGTTAAAATAATATAATTCCAATTCATATAAAAAACTCATTTATATAAAATTCGAAGATAAAAAAGAATGCCAAATTCATAGATCACCACAAATCAAAAATTTCATTTCTAATTTGTTGTTAATACAATCATTGTTCGGAGGTATTTTCGTTTTATTACATTGACTATGAAGGTGACAATCTTCATGGCATTGAGCTTTTACACGGGATGGTTGCTACCCTTTTAGAGAGGGTAGTGGAGAATTTGATGAGACTAATTGTACAATTCTAAAAGTAAAGTTCGTAAAACAACATGTATAATAAACAATAAATAAATAAATCTTCTTCAATTAGAACTTAGAGACAAATCAATAGTGTAATAAGAACTGCAACAAATACATCATATATCAACAAATCAGTGTTTTATACAGTCCACAGCTACAAGGGTTAAATTATAACCCTACAACTACCTGAGTTATCGAAGGAGTTAAATTTACTAAATTCCATAACTACGTAACGCAAATACAATTATCTATAAGACAAAATGATTAAATTATCTAAATTATTTAGTATTATATAAATAATACTAAAACTATAGTTTTAGTAGCAACTTAATCAAAGCACGAATGGATCTATGTGAAATAAGAAAATTAGAAATTATTGCAATTTGTAAAATTAGTAAAAAAAAGTATTAGTAAAAAAATTAAATAGCAATGAAAACTCAAATATAATCTACAATCTATACAAATTCTAAGAAAGATAATCTACAAGAATTATAACCATATCTTATCTGTTTAGTAAAGTACAGCTATGTTGCATATGACATTCTTTTTTAAATCTATTCGTCCTCGATTAAATCAATTAAGATTATTGGACTGTGCTTTTTCAATATATATGTACATACGTACATACATACATACATACATACATACATACATACTACATACATACACACCCAGATATACATATACTAGCTGACCCGGCAAACGCTGGTTTGCCAAAAAAAATATGTCTAGTATAAATTGTTTAGTATAAAAATTGCATTGCATCGCAAATATGACATATAAGGTGAAGTTGTAGCTATTATCTAACAAAAAATTTATGTTCAGTTTACCCACAGCAAAGTATGCCACATATAAATGTTTCTGCGTCATATTAATAGTTTTTGCAAGAGTCAACCTAATCTGATACTGATTCCATTTAAATTGAATTGGCACATTTAATAAATAGTTTTTCTATGTATAAAGAGTTCCATGTATTTTTCAATTTCGAATTATAGAAAATTAAAAGAAAGCAAATTAGTCCCAAAATTTAAAAAAAATGTTAGGGGTGGACAAGCTTTGATAAAAAAGTAACTAGTATTTTAAAGCAAAAAGAGTATGTATTTTTCAATTTATTTCAATATTTATATCAAAAATATTCAATGACTAAAAGCGAGATAAAACCTGAACGGAGTGTTAAAATGGCTATAAAAAAAGTTGGTTCGGTGATAAGAAAGTAAAAACTTGCTGTTTGTATTTTTCGATACCACATTTAAAAAAAATAAAAAAAATCGTCTAATAATTAAAAAAATAAGGGTAAAAAAATTTGAACAAATTAAGGGAAATAAAAAATAGATAGTAGCCGATTCTCAGATCTATTGAATACGGATATAAAATTTGGTAAAAAGCTGTTCGGAGGAGTACGGAAACGAACATTGTGACATGGAATTTTATATATAACATATGTATATATATATATATATATATATATATATAATATTTATAAACTGCTTTCTAATTTTAAATAATTTATTTATTTTCGTGTAATAACAACCTGTCTAAGAAGGATTTTCGTAATTTGGTTTAGTCAGCGTAAATTTATTAAAATGTTCCTAAATATAGACATTTTCAAATTGAGATTAAAGATAAGATAAAAAAATTGATTATCAAGTCAATAAGCTAACAAGAAGTCTAGAGGACACTTCAAATATAAATTTACAGCAAATTTAACTTCACAAACTTTATGACTTCAACATTCATCAACGATAGGTGCCTTTTCTAAAACTTTATCACGGTCAGATAACGTAAACCTTTCTTTTATAAACTGAAGCGCTTTATCTATGAAATAGAACAGTGATTAGATAACGTATTTGTGTTCTGTTACTATCATTAATCGATATTTTATGAGAAAGGTAATATTCGAGCAAAATGAATGTGTTTTATTTGCTCCAGAAATAAATATGAAAATATTACTACTGAAATCAGTACACTTCTCTAAAAAAAACGCATTGGAATTGCAAAAAAAAGTTAAGGAGGTTTGCCGCTATAATAGTCAATATATAAATCTATATAAGAAATAATTTTTATACTTGTTTTTAAAATATACTTTTATAACGCAGTATTACTATATTTTAGTTATACTGCAAAATGTTAGGGTCCCTTTCTTAACATATTTCGTATTTTATATAAAAATCTCAAATTGCATATTTCTACAAACTCAAACCTTAGTTAACCATAATTAATAACTAAAAGTGTAAAAACAGTTTTCAATTACAAAAACAACGCCACAGATCAGAACGATACACCTGTTTGTTAGTTCATATTATCTGTCCATATACAATATCTCTTATTTTTATATGTAATTGTCATAGAATGACGAAATTTATATTTATATAGCAAATGCAAATAGTTGCGTGTATAGTTTTTGCATATTCATAAAAGATTAAAATTCGTTAAATACAATAAACAGAATAATATTGTGCAAAATATTTTTTTTGACAAAATAACCATAATAAATAATAAAAATAAACGCACAATTTAAGCAATTTTAAAAGTTGCTCGTTCACACTTGAATCAGCTAAAACAAGAGAATTCTTTTGGAAACAAGAAAAACAATAACTTTTATGGTGTAGTGAGAAACTGCAAAGTAAATTGAATTGGCCGAAAGTAAAAGTGGTTGAATATCTCAAGATCATAAATTGTAATTGTTAAAAGTAAACAAATTCTTTGCACAAAACAATAAAACAAGAGAAAAAAGAAATCAGGGTTATATAAGCTTTTGTCGAGTTGCTATTGGTAGAACTACGTGTTCTATAAGTAGTTATGATGTTCAATACTTAACATAGTATTTCTAGAAGGCAATCTAGTGGGTGTCAATTGTCTTTCTGATGAGATAATATTAGATATATTTCTAAAGTTTGGTGAGATTTTTTGAGGAGTTTTTCGTTTTTCAGCCTTATCAAGATAACATAACGGTTAATGTGAATGCCTTATGCCATCAGCTGGATTAACTAAATGATGTACTTCAATAGAAAAAGTCAGAATTAGCCCACAAGCAAGGTATAGTCCTGCATCCTGCCATCATCAGAGTATTATTTGTTTCGATCACTAAAAAAAATTTCAGGCGGTAAAACCTTTACCTCAAAAGGTCAAAAACCACTTTGATCAGTTTTTTGCCAATTACGAGTAAAAATTTATGATCTCAGAATTATGTAAATACCAGAAATATTACAAAAGATATTCGATCAAAATAGTCAATACATAATTTATTAAAGTTTCTTTCTCTGCAATCCTAAAGTAAAAACTTCACAGATAAAGCTCTTAATGAGTCTTATTGGGTGCAAATTATTAAAATATGTAGTATAATTGCAAAATTCTTATCCCAAATCCTTTATACGACAAAAGTGCGAAGTGTGAACTAGAGTTTAGACTAGTCAATTATGTACGTATAAAAAGAAAACTAAATTTAAAAACAACTATCACTCTTCCATATAAATTGGATAACGATACAACATAACAAAATAAAACTTAAACGACATTTATATCAAACTGGAATACCATTAATTACGAAGATAAATGTAATATACAAAATATTTGGTTCGTTATAAATTACTTGGTTTTATTGAACTACAAGAGACAATAAAGAGAAACATTTCTCTCTCTAAGACACAATAAAAAAAACATTTTATGTAGTTTTTAAGTTAAAATTAGATGAAAATGCTATAAACATGACATCAAGCATTTCACTGATATGTAGCAAAATCAAAACATTTTTTGATATTATTGTAACTTTAAAAAATAAAGGCTCTTATTTCTCTCCCAGATTGAATTCCTATGGTTCCTCTGTGTTTATTTTCATTTTCATTTTTTTCAGTATTCAAAAAAAAGCGCGATTAATTCGTCGGCCAGCTGAGTAAAGTTGGTCATAACTAAGTCGGTGGTTAACATAATTCTTATTAAAAATAAATTATTTGGTAAAATAATTTTGATTTTGGTTAATTTGTTTGTAAATGCTGTATTAGTCTGTATGTATGTATGTATGTATATATATATATATATATATATATATATATATATATCGATGCAGTATTGAAGTTAAGTCCTTGTTATAAGGTCAAATGCAATGAAGTAAATCAAATATTTAAAGATAATTAAACTATAAGACACCAAAAGAGAAAAACTAAATACGTATAGAGTCATAAATAATAAACTGCACAAAGCCAACAATGCACACTAAAACAAAGGAATAACCATGAAGTCTCGAGCGACGAGCACGTTGCACTAATTATAACCGACATCAATGATACACTATTCAAAACTTTTTACAGACATTGTATAAACCATAGATAATGGAACATGGTATAAACTTGTATAGATGCTCAAAATAAATTTATAAAAAAAATGCTCTAGAAAATTTATCAATTTATATAACATTCTAAACGTATTTTGACAATTGATCATACAAACGAGAGCTTTACTCGGTTCATGAAACAAGCCATCGAGTGCAAATAATACACCATTATATCTACAAACTATCATCAGGCAGTAATTAAAAAAAAACTAGTGGTGTATGACATCGTGCTTTAAGGCAAATTGCTTGTACTTCCCGTACCTTAATGAAATATTCGAGAAATTTTAAACGTTTTCAAATATATTATTACAAATACTGTAAATTTCATTATTTTTGCTATCATGTTATATCTGAGTAAATCAAATGCAAATCATAAATCAATTTATCTTCACAACATTAACAATCGTCATTTCATTTCGAATTCAATTTCGAAATTTCAAAAATAGTTGCCTAATTTACACAAAATTGAAAAGTGCTCCCGCATTTGCAAAATAATTCTGTGCGGCATTTTCACATTTTTCAATAGTTTTCACAAAATTGGAAAAGTGCTCTAGTACATAAACAGTCTAAACGCACTTGGGTAAACATTCGTACCAGAGTGGCGCTTGGACTGTGCTTAGCCTGGGTAATTTTTTGAATTTTTAATTCAAAATTATAAAAATATTTTTTGAAAAAAAAATTAGGAACAATTTTTTTTCCGAAAGCTATTATTTTGTTGAAACAAGCAGATAGTTCTTTGAATCATTTAAATCGGACGCTTAGTTCTCTCAAAAACTGCCATTTTTTTAACATTTAGCTCTGTATCTCCGAAACCGCTGGGCCTACATTTGCCAAAAACCAATAACCTCTTTTCCCCGTCATTACGAACTGAATGTTTTTTGGATCATACAAATCCGATGATCCATTCTCTCAAAAACTCGATTTCTATTTTCTGCACTCTTTGCTCCATATCTCCGTAACGGCAGAACCTGCCTTTGCCAAATACTAATCAGCACATCTCCCAATTAATAGAAATCGATTTTTTTTTAAACCATTCAAATCGGTTGATCCGTGCGAAAACGTGGACGAAAAAATGCGGACATACAAAACACACACACACACACAAACACATTCATTTTTTCTGAGGTATGCCAAAATGTTCAGAAACCTTCAAAACGTCGAGAAATGCAAAAATTTTCATTTTCGATTTTAGGCCCATTACTATAACTACCCTACGGGAAGTTAATAAGATCACATATTTGTTGACTAGCTACTTAGTCCAAGATCGTATAATTTGATTTAAAGATTTAGTTTCATGGGACGATATGTCGTAGAATGGGCAAATGTTATGATAAGGTTATGTTACGATCAGATGTTTTACGCATAAAATGCAACTTCACTCATATGTTATTAAGCCATATCTCAAAGATCCAGTTATGATAACATTGTTTTTTACATTTCTGCGTTTTTCTGTTAGGTTTCCTATCTAAAAGGCATGGTTTCGCTACAACCTTATAGGATTTTGACAGTTTTTAATACATTGCCATAACATTGGTCTATTTTACGGCAGAATCGGCCAATCTATTTAGCATATGTATTTAAACCCAAAAGCAAGGTCAAGCTAAACAGTTTCATTTTTCTGTTATGATTTTTTTTAAATTTTAAAACGGTTGGATACTTCGCAGCATGGTTTTATTGTGTAAAAGGCAAAAAATAATAATAACTGATTTTTAATCCAGGGGGGAAAGTACGGGTCTGAACATAGGCATGGTGTCCGCGTCATTTAAAGATGCCAGTGCATAAGCTCGACAATGAGCCGAGTGAAGTTCCAATAAAATGAGGTCCCCGGCAGTATAACGCTGCAATGACGCTTGGTGTCTGCACTGCGGCTTTCATTGCATCATGGACATTTATGGCATAACCGAGGAGATTTGTCCGACAGACTCTCGGCAATGCATACTCATTTGCACTTATAGTATAATACGTATACTATCACGGTCAAATTACTAAAAATTTGCTTTGGATGTGCAATAGTTGATTAGAACACTTCCAAATAAGTACAATCAATTTAATTCGGATAACTTGTGCAAAACTCCAAAGAGGTAGCAAGTCCAACGGGTAAGCTTAGAGTACCAGTGGTGTTGTGCTTATATTTTTTTTGCCGGAAGGCTAAAATTAAAAAACCGGTTCAAAAAACAGTTTTCATGTTTGTTCCGGTTCCGTTCGAAAAGGAAAAAAACAAATCAATACAAAACCCATTTTGTGCACATATATGTATGTTTATTATAATAATAGGAACGTTTAATAAAAATTAGTTAAATTATAATTTATAAAATTCACTTATTAAATCATTTTCTGTATGTAGCTTTTTTTAATTCTTTTTTTGCCGGAACTGCTAGAGACCGAATATGAAGATGGTAGACAGAATATAGCCAGTGCTGGATTTACAGTAGGGGCAATCGGGGCTACTGCCCAGGGCGGCAAATTTTTGGGGGCGGCAAAATTTGGATAGTGAGAAAAAAAATCTATACAATATAATCAAATTTTTTACCAACATTTTATATTTCAAGAAATATAATTAACAAAACATAATAATTGCAAAATTTGGGTTGAAATAACCGATTATTAAAATTTATTATTTTGCCTTGCCTCCCTCTCCGAACGTAAATTATCAAATTGGTTAATAAGTTATTAAATTTGGCAATTTGGCTAATATAAAGATCCGTAAACAAGCTGAAAGTTTAAGAAAAATATTTACTTCAGTTCTCGAGCCCTCTTAAAATGACGAATTTGTGCACTTCCAGGCTTATAGCGTCGAAAAAAAATTTAAACTAGTGACTCATGGCATTGTGCCTTAAGACAAATTATTGAAACATCCCGTACTAAAAATTACATTTTATAAAAAGCTTTTCAACTTTTTGCAAAGCAATCGCGCTGCGTAGCTGTTTCAGAGAAGAAATATCGAAACTCAATTACCATTTTTCGTAATTGCCTTTGCCAAAAACTAATCAGCACGTCTCCCCATCAATACAAATCTAATATTTTTTAATTATTAAGTCGATTTCGGGAACACGGATCAACCGATTTAAATGATTCAATTCCTATTGATAAGGAGACGTGCTGATTAGTTATTGGCCAAGGCAGGCCCAACTGTTTTGAAGATACGGGCCAAAATGCCAAAAATGATAATTCAGTTTTTGAGAAAAGAAGCGTCCAATATCATTCAAAAAAATTACAGAATAAATAACTGCTTAAATTTGTGGGAGGCAGGTTTAGCGGTTTCGATAATCCAATAAAAAAAATTGTAAAAGAAACATTTGGTGGACAAAAGTGATCACAAGACATATGCACATCAAATTATCAGATATTTTAAAAATATGTTAATAAGTATAAATTTGTTTACATTTATATGCGTTCTGTAACATTGTTTATCCGTAAGACTGCGACGCGGCGTTTACGCGCTTCTATATTTTGTCCCTACGCAGCTGAAGCAGCACGATTGCTTTAAAAAAAAGTTCGAAAGTTCGTAAAATTTCAGGGAGGGGGCGGCATTTTTGTCAGTGCCCCGGGGCGCCAAATTTCTAAATCCGGCCCTGAATATAGCGTATATATAATTTGATCAGAGATAGGTTATATTCCAAATATTATATATGTTAAAATCTAATATAATTAAATTAATTTAATTTAATTAGGTATTAGATCAATAAAGGACATAAGAAGTATGTCGAAAACGACGAAGTATGTAGAAACAAATATGATTTATTATTAGAACATTGAATAGACTAAAATGTAGAGAGTAGGTAAAAATTAATATGACGCAGGCTAAGATGAGATGATCGGGACGAGGCCTCTCAAGAAATTTTAAATAAGAACTAAAAAAGAGGCGGAAACAAATTAAGCCATTCGGATTATCACAAAAAATAATACGTTCACTTCCTACATTGATAGTAATTACCTTTATGAAAGTATCAAAATTTGACGAATGTGTGTTATATTATATTGCGTGGTTGAATATGATTGTAATGATAATCATCCCCGTATATGATTTTCATTTTATATCGCCTTATACCATTGGATTACCAGATAAAAATACGACGTAAGAAGAAGTTCCAGACCAACAGCTCATAGAATGTAAATTTCTGATTGCTATTATAATGAGTATGAAAAATATATATCATATTTAATATTAAGTAATATTAATTCTTGATTTATTATTTTAATTTTCATATCCTATTTTTTGAGAGCTGGAAAGTTTTAAACTGTTATACTGGAGGCGAATGAAGAAGATAAAGTGGACGGTTAAGGTAACAAATTGAAGAAGTCTTGAGAAAAGTGGTCAAAGTAAAAACTCTACTAAGCACGATCATTAAAAGAAAAGGAAACTAGATCGGATCCATTCTGCCGTCTATATGACATCGTCGAAGGTAAAATAGAAGGACTGTAAGGAATGGAGAAACAATGCAGATGGTTGATGGCTTACACAAAAAGAGAAAATACAGGTAACTGAAAGCGGAAGCACAGAACCAAAAAACATGAAAGCCGAAGTGTGAAAAGAGTAATGCATCAAAGTGTATAAATAAAAAAAGTGAATAGTGGTATAAAATCATAATGGGAATAATAATTAAGGGAAGAAAAAAGAATCATTAATATGTGATGGTCTCAACCATAAACCTGGTTTCGGGCAGACTATTATTTATTATTTACTATAATCCTATTCTATTAAAATTTCAAATAAATATTTTTGCACCATGGGCCGAATACTATTTCCAATTGGAAACTTATTTTTAAACTATATTTTCAAGTGAAATAATATCACTACTGTATATGACATCAGGTTGCCCGCAACGCGTATTTTGAACCCTGAACATTGTGGCTGTAAGGCAGGACACCAAATTGTATCATTACACATCGATAAAGATAAAAAATGCGTCACTTTTAGCTATTAATGACAATGCGGTTATAAATAACCAAATCATTTTGAATTGTATTTTGATTCGGTATGAGCTTAAATGTGAACAAAAAGTTCAACACTTTTTTTTTGAAATTATAAAGAAACGGTTCGGCCGATCGTCGCACAAAACTGAGAAACGATAATCCTCACCGAGACACATCAAATGGCTTTTAAATTTCTGAATCGGTTCAGGCGTTTTTGAGCAAACGTCAATGAAAGGTCTAAATTTTGACAAAAGCCTAAAAAAACGATACTAATTTTTGCAAACTTCGACGAATTTTTAAAGCTAAACGAGTTGTCGTAGGGCCGTAATATTTTAGTATGATCTAGAAGACTGTGGTGTCTACCGTCAAAAAAATAATAATAAAAATCGACGAAAAAAAATTTTTAACACTGTATCATAAGAAAATCGACTGGCCGATTTCTACCAAAAACTAATCAGTATCTTTCCCAACCAATATCTTTCGAGCGGTTTTTGAATTTTCAAAATCGATTCAGAATTGCGGGCTAAAACGTGGACGAAAAAATTTTCACTTTTCAGCTGTTTATAAAAAAACGGCGCGGCCGATCGTCGCACAAACAATAGTCCTCATCGAGATACATCAAATGGCTTTTAAATTTTTGAAATCGGTCTAGCCGTTTTTTTAGGAAACGTCGATTTACGGCAAAAAATCTGTTCACATACACGCACACACACATACTTTTTCCAAATTTGGTCTCAATCGATTCAGAATAGCTTGAAACGTCGAGAAAACATAAAATTAGCGAATCGGATTTTTTGATGAAACCATAAACTTCTCCTTCAGGAAGTTAAAAAATAAATAATTATTTTTTATAATTAAAAAACTGAAACTCTATTTTATTACTAAAATACGTTTAAGTTCCCATTTTCAATTTGAAATAATATATTCTATATCTTAAATAGACTTTACGACACGATGCAAAAACTTAGTGAGCACAAGCCTCAGCATCATTCGTCATATGCGGAAGTAAGGATTGGCGCTTGATGAGATGAAATAACCGTACTTAAATCTTTAGAAAGTGAAAATTCATGTGCACAATCAATGATTATTTTAGTTTATTGCGTAATTCGCAAGCCATAAGTGACCAATTGCAATACAGCCAATAATAATGAAGTTTCTTGTATGAATCAATTTTCTAATAATAAAGTGGTATGACTTTTCAATGTATGCCATTTGTGATAAAAGTTATCGATGATTGATAAAAAAAAATTAATCCAATAAAACAGTGGAATTTTACAATAATGGATAAACATGAATAATTCTAGTGTAAACCACAGTTTTTTTTAAATAATTCTTGGTTTGGTAGTTAACAATGAGGTATATTCTAATAAAAATTTGTATGACAGTATATAAACAGAGCATAAAATCTTTATCATGTGATATTTATGAACTCATTGGTTTATGTGCATGTTTAAAAATACCAATGATAATAAAAAAATTAAGCCCAAAATGGCTAAAAAATAACGAAGAATTAATGAAACTAACAAGAAAAACCTCATGTTTACTGTTCTGGAATTTCGATAAAACCTTACAAGTTGAAAGAGATTGAGGGTCGAACCGAAAAGTTTAATATATTATAGGCCTATGAAAAGTGGTTTAATTATAAAAAATATAACTAGTGGTGCATGGCATCGTGCCTTAAGGCAAACTGTTAAGTTGAAACTTTCCGCACCGTAATTTAAAACTTTGAAAAGATTTTTTTTTTTTGAAAATTAATTTTTTTGGCAAAACAATCACGCTGCGTTAAAACATAATTAAAAAATATAAACCTTGGTATAGAAATGTAAACAAAATTTATACTTATAATTGTGCACATGTCTTATAACCAACATTTTAACCGCCAAATTTAAAACTATTTTCATTAGATCTCCAAAACCGCTAGAACCTGCTTTCCAAAAAATTTAACCATTTCTTCATTCCGTAAATACAAGTCAAATTTGATTTAATTTCAATCTTTCAAAACGGACGCCCCAGTTCTCTTAAAAACCGAATTGACATTTTTTGCACTTTTTGCTCTATATCTTCGAAACGGCTGGACCAGCCTCTTCCAAAAACTAATTGGCACAAATTCTCATCAATAGGAATCGAATGTTCTTTTAAATTCCCGTAGGGTAGTTATAGTAATGGGCAGGAAATCAGAAATAAATATTTTTGCATATATTCACGTTTTGAAGGATTCTAAACATTTTGGTATACCATCAGAAAAAATGAATGTGTGCATTGTGTGTCCGCATTTTTTCGTCCACGTTTTCGAGCGCACGGATCAACCGATTTGAATGGTTAAAAAACATTAAACATTAACACAAAAAAACACAAGCAGGTCCAGCATTACGAAGATAAGGAGCAAAGATTGCAGAAAATTCAAATCGACTTTTTGGGAGAACAGAGGATCCGATTTGAATCATCCAAAAAAACATTCAATTCGTAATAACGAGGAGAAGTTATTAGTTTTTGGCAGAGGCAGGCCCAGCGATTTCGGAGACACAGAGCTAAATGTGCAAAAAATGGCAGTTTTTGAGAGAACTAAGAGTCCAATTTGAATGATCCAGAGAACTTTCAGCCTGTTTTAACAAAATAATTACTTTGTGAAAAAAAATTTTGTTTCAATTTTGTATATCGAAAATAATTCAGATTTTAATTTTAATTCTGACTAAATCTCCAATATACTTTAAACAAATAATTTCAACTTTGCAATTCAGTTTATATAATTCTTATAAATATTAGACAATGTTACAATATTAATAATAATCTACTTCAAAACATTTAATATTCCTCGAACATTTTGTTACGGTACGGGAAGTTCCAGCAATTTGCCTTAAGGCACGATGCCATACACCAGTAGTGATTCAAACCGGTTAATCCGTGCTCTCGAAATCGTGGACGAAAATTTGTATCCGAACATACACATACATTCATCTATTTTTCTAAGATATGCCAAAATGTTTAATTTCCGTTTTTTTGCGATTTGTATAACTTACCCTACGGGAAGTTAAAAATGTATCTTACATTGTAAATCTTTTTATTAAGTATGTGGAAATAATTATAATTAAAATATTAATTCATTATTGAACTCAATGGATCAGTTCGTTAAAAACAGAATGCATTATTAGTGCATTGGTTGCCTTTAGTTACAAACTGCTTTTAGTCAATAACCTGTAGACACTTTTATCATACGTGATATGTTACATTGTTCGAAGGTCATTTTTATTAGTACACTCATCATAAAATATCCGTAACAATTGCTATATATCACAAATCAATATAAATATTATTCAAAGTTATATGAAAACAACAAATTCGATTTGGTATTCATTAGCAACTCTGAGGACAATAACAGTAACATTGACATGTATATTTCAAAAACCGAAATAAAAAAAATTTAATTTCGTCATTTTATCACAACATCTATATTTGGCGATTGTATCATATTTTATTCCAAATATAGTACATATCTTTTTTTAAAAAATTATCGATTCTACTGATTATCACAGAAAGGAGCTTTTAGTGAAATACGAACATCTCAATATTTTGACGTCAAAATAAATTGGAGCTTTTTTGAACTAGAAACATGAAAAATTAAAAGGTGAACAGTCTTTATTATCATATAATTAAAAAAGTGACTTAAAAAAGTATGAACCCCAATATTTACATTTTAAAACAAAAACACATATGTGCAAGGATATGTGTGAAATGTTATCCCTTGACCAAAAACCAAAGTTCCCTTCGGCAAAAAGGGTTTTAAGTAAATAAACTGTTTATATTTCGAATTATACCTCATCAGTTGTTTGAGGTGTATTTACTGAGAACGGATGGAAATTAGTTAAATGACGCGAGTATAAAATGTTTTATTTAAAAATACGCGGAAATTAAATTATTTGAAATAGAACCCTAAAATTATCGTATAATTTCAATAAAAAACATAACCTTAACATTTTTGACAATTGGGTGAAATGCTATTCTAATAAATAGGTAAGTGGCAGTTTGGCATATGTCAAAAAAATAATGTAAGTACAAAATTATTAAAGTCTCCATTCATAAGGTTTGACAGAAAACTATCCCCGGTAAATAATTTAAATGCGCAAAGTAAACCCTTTACGTGCTAACAGAAATATGTAAACATAAATGAATGAATTAAATATATTAGTTGACATATTTGAGGACTTGAATAAGTGCTTTGATACCTCCAGTACTTACAACTACACATATTAAACTTAAAAATAAAACAAGTAATAGCATACCGATTTATTATTCCTCCTTTAAATAAAACATTAATTAAACTTGTATGTTCATTAACTTCAAACGCACATCACCGTTATAATCTTTAACACACTGTAACATCAAACAAAAAACCATTTCAAATTATTGTTATTTATAGCACTGCACAAACGTTTGTCTCACTACTAGTCTCGATAAACACATCAAATAAAATGGCGGACGGTTTGCTGTCGCTCTGTTCATTGGCCTATCAAACGTACACTAGCGGCGGAAAAGTGAACTACCGTTGCCATGGTGATAGATAGCATGCATAGATGGCGCGAACGAATAAAAATTTGGCGGCAATTCTCAATCAGATTCATATAAGACGTAATTTTGAAATTGCCATACATTTATTAAGAAGAACTTACTAATCATCAACTTACTAATGTATTGAAAAAGCTGAATAAGGCAGAACTCATGATTTAGATAAAATGAGTTTCGACAACATGTAAATTATCCACTTAGAATCTCATCATTAATTGCAGCTAATTATTTAAAAAAAATGTTTTTCATCTGGTGTATCATCAGGCTCTTAAACCTATATATGAATATATTTTTAGTAGCATTAATAAACAATTAGAAATTCAAAATTTAGGCTTAAATGAAGCCTTCGAACATTTAGTTACTACTCAAATATTGAATTATACAAGAGCTCAAATTAATAATGTTACATATTTATAATTTTATTTTGCAAATGATCAATTAATAAATATGTTTTACTTTGAAAGCTAAGATTGAAAAAAGACTAGTCTCAAAAGTGTATAGATAAAACAAATATTGAAAATTATAACTTCCTATTAAAGACTTATATTGAAAAGAAAATCGTAATTGAGCATAGAGAAATATTAAATTATTTGTATCACATCAATTATTAAAACAACAGAATTTATGTAAAAATACATTCATTTAATTATTTACAACGTTAAACATGTTCCAAGTTTAAGAAAACACCAATTATTACATGCTAAATTTCCATTCTGTAATTCAGAAATGAATAGAATTATCAGTAATCTTAAGTACAATTACAAACTTGAAAGCAATGTAAGTATAATATAAATGTGCACATTATAAACAAAATAAACATATATAATACAGGAGTTTATAAATATATTAATATGGCATAACAATTTAGACACGTAGATGTCATCTATATAAATAAGTCAGATTTGGATAAAATCTGTTCATATAATTTAATATAATGAAAAACATTTTTCTGATCTTTTAAAAAATATATGTTAGAACATGCTTTACGAAAGGCATTCCTCGAGTAGATAGATCTATGTCTTAATATAAACATTAATATATACTATACCTAAAATTAAAGTGAAATATACAATTAACTAAATTAGGCAAAAAGCTCTCACAATGTACAGATATTTGGTTAAATGTAAGGTAGGGACCATCTTATAAAAGGCACTGCTTATGTATTCATACATATAAATATATCATCAGAACATGTCATAATTTAATGATTTCATTTAAATACAAATACACAGTATTTTTTAATAAATGAAATCTTTTTATATACACATAAAACTATGTAAGGATGCATCAATAATTTGTAATTTTTATATTATTTACACATTCAATTTATTTGCACGTTTGAAAGTCTGGCAATAAAAAACTTGCATTTTTCACTTTAAATTAATATCATGTGATAAAATCAGTTTAGTTTCTTAAAATGTTTTAAATGTGATAAAAAAATAAAATATTGGGGACGTACTAAACAGGAAAATACTTTTCTCTCCTAATGTTTTTAAATTTTTGAAACAATAATGCAAGTTTTTCATATCAATTTCCTCAATCCTCAAAAATCAGAACATTTTACATAAAATAAATTTTGATTTGAAAAAGAATTAAAATGTGATAGGTGCATATTATAAAAAAGTTAACAATTTTAAGCTTTGGCTCTGTACATGACAATCACAAGCCTTTATAGTGATATAAAATATATTATTACATCTCATATATATATAATTATCTCATATTTATTTTTTTATATATCTCTCTTAAAATTTATATCTGTTATGGTAATATAATCATTATCTTTAAATAAAAATTAATAAATCATACTTAAAAATAATTTGATATTTAAATTTTCTTTATAAATATACATTATATACAAATTCTCATTATGTTGCATATCTAGCATTTTATAATTTAAAAACATTATTAACAACTTCTTCGTTGATGAAACATCTAATAGTCAATACCCAGATCACATTTTACTCATTAGCATGGATAAAATTAGTCGCAACAATTTAATTTTCAAATAATAATTTAAAATATACTATAAATATAATTATATAATCTGGAAAACTTTAATAATTAACTGTCATTCGTGTTGTTATGCATTAAGTAATAAAACTTGATTACTTGCCTGATACTTCTCTCCTCGCTGAGTATTTTACAGAGTCAACCAAATATGCTCACAAATGTCTAAATATATAGCAATGATCAGCAAAGCCTTGCACAATTTCATGCTATGAAGGCAAAGGTTCTCAAGGGTACTAATTCTCATATGCTATACTAAATTCACTCTGCTTTTTGCTGACAATATAGTTCTTTTAGAGATTTTAATTCATCAATTAAAGTTTTATTTTGGTTCTCAAGTACTGCAACACGATTCTCTAGACATTTTATATATTCCTTCTTTTTCCTTCGACATTCTCTGGCCGCTTCTCTGTTTTTAAGCAATCTCATTTCCCTTTTACGATTTTGATCCTCTCCTAAAACAGATCCACTTAAAGTACCACTTTGTGCTACTGGAAAATAACAAGCACTTTTAACACTGAAAATTAAAAATGCATGTATCATATTTTAACAGCACTCACCTGGGACAAAGAATTGACCATCCTGTCCTGATGTGTATTGTACAATTGTTGCTCCAGTACCTCCTTGCATTGTGAGTAATGGTGAATCTTGACCACTAGATATTTGTAATGCTCCCGCAGGTATCACTGCAAATAATTTAATTATATGTGAAAATTATAATAGATTAAAAATTAAACAAATTAATAAATAATAATAAATAAAGAACAATTGTCATATTATACAGTACTTTCTAATTTTAACCCTTTAGCTATGAGCATAGCCTATAGGCAATATGTGTGCACATAGTCATCCAGCGGGTTGACTCTTACTCTGAGATTTATTACTCTACTATTTTACTATTACTGGTTAAAATATTGAGAATTCCACTTTGTTATTGTTATTTATAGTTCTATAAAAGTGTAATTTTTATTTTTAAGTATTTTTTTATTGATAATAATTAGCAAATCTTAAATTATGTTACCATACACTGCCATATCTAAAGTGTTAAGCAGCAAAAGTGATATCAGTAAAGTAAAATAAACGCTTGTTATTTTCAAACAATTTTCTATGTTCATAATGTATTAAATTTGAGAAACTTCTGAATAAATGATATTAAA
Source organism: Ctenocephalides felis (assembly GCF_003426905.1). Taxonomy (NCBI): domain Eukaryota; kingdom Metazoa; phylum Arthropoda; class Insecta; order Siphonaptera; family Pulicidae; genus Ctenocephalides; species Ctenocephalides felis. The sequence goes on from NW_020537324.1 coordinate 55,576,632, forward strand.
TGTTTTTGATTTTTTAATAATAATTGCATATTTATTTATATAATCAGTTAATAACTTAGACACTGTAAGATCCTGATTTATAATCAAGAAAACATTTTAGAACGTATCAAACTCAAAAATTATATCACTGAAAACAATATAAAAAGTAGTACATCGATATGTACCAGCTATCTCACCGCCTCCCAAGTCATTCAGAATTTTTCGATAACTTGGCCTTCTGGTTAACAAATCTCGACGTTTTTTGGGACTTTCTTCATCACTAAATTCACTATTATCATCACTATTAGATTCAGCCATATGCATTGGAGTTGTCATAAGAGTGGTAGGCTCTGGTTTTATTTGTAAAGTTTGCAAACTACCCTGCAGATATTAAATAATTTTAATAATCAAATAAACAAGCAGTATGAAAAATGAAAATCTTATTAATATAGTACCTGTGTCGTATGTATAACTGAGTTTGTAGGTTTACTAAGAAGAATAACATTTCCTTTTGAAATTTGCATTGGAATATTCGTAGCAGATTGGATCACTGACTGCTGAGTGGGTTGAATTACAGATTGCACCTGCAAGCAGAATGATATTGATAATATATTTTATAAAAAATTAAGGAAATTGATATTCGAAATTGAAGTTTCATAACACCAAAATTCATTATATCATTATAAAAAGCCTCACAAGTAAAACATACTAAAATAATAATAATATAATCACAATAATAATAATATAATTAAAACAAGAAAACAATTTTAATTTGAAAAACTTAACGATATGTATATATCGTTATACATATATAGATTCATACATATATTTATATTTTTATATACATGATTAAGTGTTTGTAAGGCATTACTTAATGATATTATAAATCAAATTGTGATGCTATGAGTCTTAGATGTTTACCAAATACTGCTGTACCTGTTCTGGAGCAGGTGGTGGGCCTAAAGGATCCAGCGAAGGTGGTGCCCCATTCTCCTCCACCAGTCCCTCCATTTCGCCCTAGTAAACATATTCATCATTAACACACTAACCTAAAACTTGTGAACACTAATTCCATGAAATATGAAAAATTATCATAGTTGTAAGTCAACTTAATTATATGGCTTCTGAATTTGTTTAATTACACGTTGCACTAAGAATAAACAAAAAAATGTTACGCAAACATTATAACGACGCAAAAATAAATGCAAACTGACAGTCAGTAAAGGTACATCTTCAAGATGTTGAGTTAATTTCAACAATATTGTAGATTCCAGAATATTATTGTTATGATTATCGATGACGCCATTCGTAGAATTTATTTATTGTCCACTGCACTTGTACACAAATAACAGTTGCCAAATGTAACATGTTTGTAAATTGATGATTCAATTTCGAGTATAACCCTATTGAAAGGGATCGGAATCGATGTTATTAATCTGTATGTTGGTCTTCGTTTGATAAGTACTTACCCACTTACGTATTTATCGTCACTACGTTTTGATATTCGGAATGGGTAAATACGTATGAGCCACGTCAAATTCACAAAATCGTCACTCACAGAGAATATACTTGTAAACTGCGCGTCACGGTAAGATGGCGGCGATCACAGTCACAGTCACAGTCACAGTGTTGCGCGCGCACGCCCTCCCTAGTGGAAATGGGAAATACTTTTCCATGCAAATTTCAATCGTATACAAAATACATTTTAGCTCAACAATCCATTAACTTCCTTCATTCATATTTGCCAAAAACACTGTTGCATCATAATCTAAAATTCTCTTCCTTACAAGTGCGAACCTTATTATAATTTTCTACGCATTATACCGAGTTGTCAAATATATCTACTAAAATTATTTTTTGCACATGTTTCTGATATGTATCTGGCCAGCTTATAGTTAATTCTTCAAGTAACATATATGCACTAGTAAGAATGATTCACTGCTACGCACGTATTACGTCATCTGCATTTGCGTCATGCAATGACGTCATCGCTATGTTTCTATAAACATCTAATTTGCATTGGCAATGATTGATTAAGAGAAAATATAAGGCATAGCCTTAAATTATGAGTTTTTAGATGTTTTTAACTTCCCATATGGTAAGTTATTGTGATCGTCCAAGAATAGAAATTGAATTTTTTTTGTATATCTTTACGTTTCGAAAAGAAAAGAAGAAAAAATGGATGTGTGTATGTATGAAAAAATACAATTTTTGCTCCACGTTTTCGGGCGCACCGATTAACCGATTTGAATAATTCAACTAGTGGTGCCTTAAGGCAAATTGCTGGAACTCCCCGTACCTAAATAAACAAAACTTAATGAATCGGATTTAAAATGAAGGACATTGTCTAATATTTATAAGAATTATATAAACTGACTTGCTAAGTTTAAATTTAAATACAGTTATTTATATAAGTGAGCTTTAAAACTTTTTTAGTGAGCTTTTGAAAATTAAATCCGAATTATATTAAAAAAAAATTGGGAATTAGAAAACAAATTAAATACATTTTTTTGCAAAAGCAATTGTTTCGTCAACACAAGCAGAATTTTTTTTTGAATCACGATAAGATCGGATGTTCGATCAAATCGGATGTTTAGTTTGCTCAAAAACTGCCATTTTTTGCACATTTAGCACTGTATCTCCGAAACGGCTAGACCTGTCCTTCGGAAAAACTTATCGCCACTTCTCCCCATCATTACAAATTGAATGTTTTTTGGATCATTCGAATAGGTTGTTCCGTTCTCTTAAAAACTCCATTTTCATTTTCTGCACTCTTCGCTCGATATCTCCGAAACGGCTGGAGATGCCTTTGCCAAAAAACTAATCAGCCCATCTCCCTATCAATAGGAATCGGATATTTTTTGAAACATTCAAATCGGTTAATCTGTGCGCCCGAAAACCTGGATAAAAATGCGGACACACAAAAAAACACACACGCGCGCACACACACACACATAATTTTTTTTTTTAGGTATGGCAAAATGATCAGAAACCTTTAAAACGTGTAAAAAAATGCTAAAATTTTCAATTTCGATTTTTGGACGATGACAATAACTTATCCTACGGGAAGTTAAAAGCATTCGATTTCTATTGTTGGGGAGACGTGCTGATTAGTTTTTGGCAAAGACAGGTCCAGCCATGGTCCAGCTATTTCGTAAATATGGCCAAAGAGTGCAGAAAATGCGAGCTTTTGAGGGTACGGAGCATCCGATTTGAATGATTCAAAATATAATTATCTATTAGAAAACATTCAATAATATACATCACTAGTTAAATTTTAAATACCAATAGGAGGTATCGAAAATTAAATTACTCAAAAACGAAACAGAGAAATCCAAGGCAAAACTCATGGACCAATTGTACAAGAGAGTTTTGGAACATCATCATAATCGTATATTTAACAGATACAAATTATGTTTGAGAAGCCATAATGGACCGACAGGAAAAACAGGAAAACTTACAAACCAGAAGTGGACGATGGCACAAGAAAATTCTCCGGTTTTAGAAAAATATATTAAGAAATAATATAGTAAAGAGATAAATAACCAAGTGAGGAGAAAGAAAGTAATGGATGGAACTAAATGTCCGAGCTGATCTTTAAATGTGACAATGATGATCGCTCCTCAGAAGAAACCTAAAATGAATAAGATTTCGATTCACAAAATGGGGAGACGCAACAAATACTAAAGTAATATTGAGAATAATGCTGCAGAAGATTTGGATATTAACATGACTCATATGCGATTGCTTCATAGTTTGCAGTCAACTAGAATAGGTTTATAGCCTAAAAACCTACCTTCGATATACCTATAAATTATAGGTACATTGAAGGCATCGATTGGCAAAATCGTAGGCTAATACAAAATTTGTGCAAGGAGCAGACTTTTATCGTATCAAAGCCAAACCAATAGCATTGAAAGCTGGAGAGGGTTGCGGCAATGACACTGCAATTTCTGGATTGGAGGACGAAGAAGAATCAGCATAAAGTGACATTGAAAACCAAAAGCGAATTTTAAAGGATGATAAATAGAATCATCTGATGTGGAAAAACGACATGGAAACGATCAAAATAGGAGAAGATTCATACATATAAGATAATAAGATAAAACCATTTTTAACCTATTTTTTTTGATAAACATTATTTTGTCTGGCACATAGGTAATGTGTTAGAAAAAGATAACATCAGAAACATGAAGCTATAGCTTTAAATATTAAATATAAATATTCATGCAAGCATATGCATATTTATAATATTATAAAAATTCTGAATACATACCAAAAACTTGCATTGTCATAATAAGTATAAATGGAATTGGGCTTTCAAATGCGCTAGTTGTTTGATCTAGACTCTAGTCTGGATCATATGGGTGTCAAACTCGCGGCCCGCGGGCCGCATGCGGCCCGCAGCGGATACTTTTGCGGCCCGGCTGCCCGCATATGTTGACAAATGATAATATGTAATAAATAACAATTCAATGAGGAAAAAAATAAAATATTTAACTGCAATAGAAATATGCTTCTTTATTAAATTTGTTTTATTATTGGGTGTATTATTATTATTATAGATATATTTATGTTTTGGATGAATTAGCGTAGCCTTTGTTTCACTGAATGACGGGCTCGATGCAGATCGAAACGTATGGATTAATGAAGCGAATTTCCTAATTGCTTTAGTTTTTTTTATTTAGTGCTACTGCTCGAATCAACAGACTCATAGCAAAAGATATATTAATGTCATATATATATATATATATATATATATATATATATATATATATATGCGGCCCGCTTGAAGTTAGACCTTGCTTATGCGGCCCGCTTGTAGTTAAACCTTGTTAATGCGGCCCGATTGCACCTTCGAGTTTGACATCCTTGATCTAGAGACTTCAAAACAGAGGTTTCAGGTTTTATTCCCGCTTCTGTGAGCTTGATGTCAAACAGCAGTGACATCGGTTTTCACTTGACAACTTATATAGATAGCAATATGATTCCAAGTAAAAACAGCCCTTTCCGTCATTACTGCATCAATAAAAAATCATCAGTATTACAGAAATCATAATTAAGATGAAATACAGAAAGTGATGAATTAAGAGCCGTCAAACTATCGCGATATTCAAATCTTGTTAAATTTTTTAGCTAGTTCGAAGAAAATAACCCTAATAAATTTTTCATTAAATTTATGCAATATATTTTAAATTTGCAATTTTTACTTTTAATTTATAATATATATTAACCTTTGTTTGTGAATAAATATGAATTTTAGTCTATTACTAAATTTTTGGTGTTATAGAACGATGGCTAGTAGTTCTAATTTAAATCTTGCCGATAAAAATGTATGTAAAGAAAAAATGTATCAGCTCAAAAATTTTGTTTAAATAGATTATACAACAACTGTACTCAAGGGCTAATGTAGATTTAAAATTGTTTACTTTAATTTATAAAGTTTCCGATCTCTACATCAACTATCTGGAGTATTAAAAAAACTAATCTTTAAATAGATAATAGTTGGTTGAATGCTGGAAATGCAATGTTTGCAGAAAATAATTATGGGATGGTTTAGCTTCATTGGATTTTAAGTTGATTAAACAATAAGAATAAAAAAAAAAGCAAATAATTATGTTTTTTCATTGATCGTGATGTGCCTAGATTCAAATTAAATATGAAAAAAAAAATCATAATGTCCCACATAGCACGCGTCAAACCGCGGTCGCACCGCTTTAGCCCATTTTGAACCCTCTAGGTTAACATTGATCAAAACTGGCACATTATTTGACCGTCAGTGGGTTTATCTGAAATTTGACCTTTCTGGTTCAACCAGGTTTAACCAAATAGGTTCATTTTTGGTCCAGACTTATGACGCATGCGCGATAGATACTGCGCATGCGCAGTAGGTAGTGCGCATACGTAGACCGAGCAAGATGCCAGGTAGGTGAGCGCCATTTTAAATTCGCGCTTGGCTTGGTTTATTTATACGTGATTTTGTTGATTTATTTTTCTAAAAGAAACTCCATATAAATATGTCGACTAGAAAGTTTCGCAAATCTATTGGCTTTGTGACAGACCGACATTTTAGAAGGAGGGTGAAGTGGGAATTCGAAAGAATAACCGCGGAAATAAAGAAAGAATTGACTCTTTCCAGTGTAAATGATAGTGCTGTTCATCAAGTTGAAATTTCAACAAGTGTCAGTACTCAGGGTGATTTTGGAATGCAATTTAATGATCATCACGATCAAGGTAATTATAAATTAAATTTTATCTAATTATTTAATAGTAAAGATAATAGAAAAATATGTAAATAATTTAGTTTTAGCATGTGATCAGAATGATTTTGGTGCGACATCTTCTCATGAATATGAGAATCAAGGTAATTATGAATTTAATTATATATAATTATTTAATAATAATAATGTTTTAAAAATTAATATATATTTCAGGCTCTGATTCTGAGGAGAGCCTCAATGGAGAGGTTATACCAGAAGTCTTTGATGTAGAGCAATTTTTAGCAGAATGGGCTGTTACATACCAGGTTCCTCATAATGCTGTATCGGCACTGCTTAAGGGTTTAAAAAAGGATGATTGTTTTAAAGATTTACCAGCAGACTCCCGGACAATTTTAAAGACGAGAAGGATAGCAGTATCGAAAGTTATGAACCCAGAAGAATATATTCATTCTGGATTGTTAACTGGTTTGAAAGATTCTATTGATAGATTGAAGTTAAATTCTTCTATCATTGAATTAGGAATTAATGTTGATGGTTTGCCTGTATCAAGTTCCTCGAATATGTCTGCATGGCCTATATTGTGCACCATTATTCCTACGTATTAATATATTATATACGTATTGCCATAAACGTAAAAATTATATTACGTATTAACATAAATATATTTTTATCATAGGACTCTACTGCGGGATTGAGAAACCTAAAGATTCGAATGAATTTTTAGGTGACTTTGTTGATGAGGCGATTGGCATAGTGAATGAGGGTTTTGATCACAACGGAAGTCATTATGAGACTCGAATTAAATATTTTGTTTGTGATACTCCTGCAAAATCATTTATTCTGAAAACAAAAGGACACACAGGATATTGTAGCTGTTCAAAATGCCTTGTTCAAGGTTCTTATATTAATCGTAGAATTTGTTTTCCAGAAATGCAATCACCTGCAAGAACTGATGAACATTTTAGAATCTTACAAGATGAAGACTACGATAATGGCTATACAAGATTGCTTGAAATACCTCATGTTGGTTTAGTTAGCAACGTACCACTTGATTATATGCATTTGATTTGTTTAGGTGCTGTTAGAAGAATGTTGTTGCAGTGGATTTTGTTAGGTTTATTGTATTATTTTATTAGTTTAAGTTTATTATATACTTGTATATTGTAAGATTTTCATATAATATCATTTTGATAAAATATTACAGTAAAATGCTTTGATTTTTTTTTTCATGAAAATAAATATTATTTTAATCTAGAATTGCATTTTTAATTCATTAAATATTCATTTCAGATTTAATTCATTAAAAAAAAAATTATTCACGTTCCATTTTTAACCCATTTGCCAAATTTGATCGAACGGTGTTCAACCCATTTACCAAATTTTCGACCTATTTTCAAAATATTTTCAATGTGTGTGCCAAATTTTGACCCCCAATGGAACTTTTCTCAATCCATAATATATGCCAATAAGGTTGACTAATATCGCAACCGGGTTCGGACTTTAGGTTCATTTCTGTGCGAAGATTGACCTAAATACACGTATGTGGTGCGACCAAAGTTTAACCGATCGACCTAAAAGTCGAACCACAGGTCGCCCCTGACTCGCACTTGTGCTATGTGGGGTAATATTGAATACATAATAAAAAAAAATCTTATAGTATTATCTTGGGTGAGGCTGCAGGTATTATTATCTGTAACTATACTTACACCAAGAAAATGGATGTGGTGAGTATATATTAGCTACATTATTGTTATTTCGAGTAAGATTTTTTATATAATGTAAAGCTTCTAGGCAGAGAGTAGAATGTAAGGAGATAGTTATAATAAAAAATAGAACGACCTATACCTATAAATTAAAATTATTTACAGAAGCTAAGTGTAAGCTTGGAAAATACGGTGATGTCCAAGGGATGCGGACACTATTCTAAACTTTAATAAAATAAATCCCTTCTCGGCGAAAGCCTATACTATTTGAGATAATCGTTTATTTTTAGATCATGAACTCATTACTATGAGAAGTTTTATTAAAATTGACGAAAACAAATTTTTAGCAATTAATTACAATGAAATTACCCAGCCGATACCAAAAACTAATCCAACGATTTCCAAACAAAATGGATATCGAATGGTCATTCGATAAATTTAATATGGGACGAACCAAAACAAATAACAGATGTTCTAATCCCGAACCCGAATAACATCCTTCCTTAATGACTATATTTCTCTTGTAAATATCTAACAATCTTCAATTTATTGAATTATTCTATAGAAAATTGAAATGGTAGTGAATGTTCATTTTTGGCTGCTCTACTTAATCCCATTTCACTTAAATATTTTATATAGAGATATCAAATAATTCAGTAAACCCAGAAACCATGGCAAAAAATCATAAATATAATTTAAAGTAATTAAAATTGTATGTAATCAACAGACCATGTAACTGCAACTAGAGTGAAAATTGTATGAATTATGTATAAAAATATTAAAAAATTTCTCTGCAATAGTAACAGTAAGCATTGATCTACAATCCGCATTTTTATCGATTTTTGACGGTTAATTAATTGAAAATTAACGTAAATATTAATTACTGAATATTGTTATATTAATTTATTATATTTATTATATTATGTATTAATACCAATATGATTTAATTATGAAACGTATTGACGATGAAAAGCGATTGTTTTATCCACAGAAATTGTTGATCCTGAAAGATCTTGTGTAAATTTTTAAATTAATTAATAAGTATTCGTTTAGACTTTAGGCAAGTTGTATAAACTTCCCGATTAGTGTATATATAATTGACTTAACTAATGAGAAATTAGCAACTTTTATAAATGTTAGAATTTTAAAATTTGGACACGGGCTATTATTGAAAATTTTGCTGAATTTTTATATTGAAACCACTTTTCATAGACCTATAATATTTTTGGAAGAAAAAGAATCTCAATTTCCACCTGTTTTTGCATTTTCAAAATCGATTCAGGATTAAAACACGAATTTGCACTTTTCTACGTATTTCAAAGAAACGGCTGGACCAATCCTTGCGAAAAATGCATAAATGCAAGATATGATTGAGTTTCATCGAAAGGCTTTTAAATGTTTGAAATTGGTATCAAACAAATCAGAATTTCTATTGCAAAGATAATATTAAACTATCCCAATTAATAATAAAAATTAAATATTAATAATAATAATAATAATACATTAAATAAAAATAATTTTATAATATTCCACATCAAGTGGAACAACAACTTTCAAGCATATTTGAACAACCCTTTTTATCTTTCGCTGTTGTAAGACAAGGACGCTGAACCATATAATATTGCAATATAGAGCAGAAAATATATTAAACTAGCTCAACAAAGTAAACTTTAAATAAAACAGAATAATTTCAGAATATTCCGTACAAAATTTACAACTACCATATTTGAACTACCGTTTTTTTCCTTCCGTTGGTCTAAACGCGAAGACATCAAATCCGAGCCATAAACTATCAAAATCGATAACGAAAAATACATTAAATTGTCCTAATTAATTAAAATATTATTAGAATGTATGAGAAATTTGAATTGTAAATGAACTTATTTGCTAGCAACGATGAACTTCAAATCTTCCGATGCGTTAAGACGTGCCATTCTGCCTTCCTTGGTCATATATATAACGCGAAAGTAATGTCGAGTACTTATCATTCAGATTTCATCAGTCCATCAGTACATAGCAATAGGTGTAAAAAATAATAATATACTATAATACTAGGATAAATTGGTTTAACAGGAAAATATAGTGACATAGTGATTGTGTTAAGAGTGCAAAGTGGTTTTGATAGTTTTATACAGGAGTACCCCAAGGTTTGTTTATAGGAACAATGCATGATATGAAGGATTATTTATGTAACTATTCCGGGATAAGCTTTCTCTCCTTGAGATAAACACTTTCATTTTGAATAAGGCGATATATGATAAACATATGGCTCTTTTTGTTTTTCCTGTGAAACTTTACAGTTATCGTGTATAAAGATGCTATATTTGCAAAATAGCTGATTTAATAATAATTAAGTTAATAGGATAAAGAATATAGTGAATTCATATCAATCACCTAATGTCAATTACAATTCAAACTGAAGAGTTTCAAAAATACCGGTTTAATTAAAAGTTCCGAAATTATGGCTCTTCTAGTACATTTTACGCTTAAAATATGAAATTCTTGAAAAATAATATAATATTTGATGTTGTTTTGTCAGAAAATAATCTGAATAAATAAACTTTAACTGCAACCAAACGATTTTTCTTATAATTTTAGCCCTATTTTCAAAATGTGTGACGATGATGTAGCCGCTTTAGTCGTTGACAACGGATCTGGCATGTGCAAAGCCGGATTTGCCGGAGATGATGCACCCAGGGCAGTTTTCCCATCGATTGTGGGAAGACCCAGATATCAGGTATACTATTACTGACCAATTATATAATTTTCTTTTAATATTTTTTTTAAGAATTTTTGTTGCTACAACTGAAATTATGGTTCAACTAATTGTTATCATTAAGAACCTTCCATAATTTTGAATTTTTCTTACTCAATATTATGTATTAATGAATTATTTATTTGCTTTTATTTTAAAAGAACGTTGCTCTACAATTATGACCCACTTTAAACTGTAAGGCGTGCCTAACCATCGAGACGGTTTTCCGCAAACAGTCTAATTAATAAATCACGCATATTTAGATTTACGGGAATCCGCACGTCTCTTTTCTAGGGCTTAAGTATTTTCTTACCTAGTTATTTAATTATAAAACGGTTTATAATTGATATAATACTAATAGAATTCAAGTAAACCAGGACGCATTAACTATTACACTACTTTGTACTAATCGTGAAAATGCAAAAAATAATTAATTATGGTTTAATATTGCGATTGAAAATTTTGGTTGTTTTATTTCTTTCAATTTTTAGTTCAAACTTTCTCTAATTTTGTCCGAATTTAAACCATATTTTTATCGAATGTTTTCAAATTACACAAAATAAAAAATAAAATTTATCTGTCTAGGGTATCATGGTCGGCATGGGCCAAAAAGACAGCTACGTCGGCGATGAAGCGCAAAGCAAAAGAGGTATCCTTACGGTAAAATATCCAATTGAACACGGAATTGTGAGCAACTGGGATGACATGGAAAAAATTTGGCATCATACCTTCTACAATGAACTTCGTATTGCACCTGAAGAGCATCCAGTATTGTTGACAGAAGCTCCATTGAATCCAAAAGTGAACCGTGAAAAGATGACACAAATTATGTTCGAAACTTTCAATACTCCGGCTATGTATGTAGCTATACAGGTAAAAAGAAAAAAAAATTAATATTATTTTTAAACATACTCGTTTTTATTTATATCAATATAAATGCCAATTTCAAATATGAAGAATCTACCAGTATAAAGAACCTAGAAATTAATTACTAGTAAAAAATAACAATCATTAATAATTTTCAAATTTAAATTTTTAAATATACGCTAAGTAGTATTCAATAAAAGAAAAGATGATTATTCACATTACTTAAATAGCAGAAACAAACTAGTTGGTATTGGTATTTGCCTTAAGGCAAGTTACTTGAACTTCCCGATATGTGTAAATGATTGACTTAATCAATGAAAAATAAATTAATTTATGAGTTGTTAAAAGTATTCCAAGTGAATTTATTACACATAATTGAAAACAAACGATCACGTTATTTCAGAGTATTTTCTAAAAGCAAATTTTCAAAAATCTATAATTTTTATAATTGAACCAGTTTCCGTATGACTTTAATGGTTTCGTATGTTCATTAAGACCAAGTACTCTATTGTTACACCCAAGTAAACCGTCTAATATTAATTTTAACAAAGGACAAAAAACTACTCATTTTCTCAAACTTTGATAAATTTTTATAAACTACTTGTCGTAAGGCCGTAATATTTCAGTAAGTTCTATAAGACCATGATATATATCGCCAAAAAAAGTTCCATTAAAATCGGCTTAAACTTTTTTTTCAACAGTTAATTACAAGAAAACGGCTCGGTAGATTTTCACCTAAAACTAATCAGTATCATTCCCAACTAATATCTTTCGAACAGTTTTTGATTTTTTAAAATAGATTCGGTAGTATGAGCTTAAATATGGACAAAAAGTTTAACACTTTTTTCCGAATTACATAGAAACGGCTCTGCCGATCGATGCGCAAAAATGCGAAAAGATAATCCACATCGAAATACATCGAGTAGCATTTAAATGTTTGAAATCGGTTCAGGCTTTTTGAGCAAACGTCGATGAAAGTTCTAATTTTAACAAACGTCAAAAAAACGATACTAATTTTTGCAAACTTTGTCGAATTTTTAAAATTAAACGACTGGTCGTAGGGCCGTAATATTTTAGTATGATCTATAAAACTATGACATCTACCGTCAAAAAATCGGGAATTTAATAAACACATTTTCAAGACAAGTGCTAAAAATCTCCTTCGTTAGCTGAACGATAATTTTACCACTTCGGTCTTCTGGATAATCTTTCAAGTATCCGTTGAATTATAAATTATTAACAGATTTATTATGAAATTGGCATAGTGCACGACTTTCTAATTTATAATAAAGGCATCACAGAGACTTAATTTGACAAAAATAAAGCTCTTTCTATTAATAGTTTGTTCACGAAAAGCCTCGTCTCATATCAAACGTAGTAACCAAAAATGAATAGCCTATTTCACAAAAAGACTTGCGACTAATATCAATAGATAAAAAGTAATCCAGAACACTCAAATAAGTATAAGTATGTAAAACCACAAGTAATATTTTAAAATAATTCTTATTACAGGCTGTCTTATCTCTCTACGCCTCTGGTCGTACAACCGGTGTCGTATTAGATTCAGGAGATGGTGTATCACACACAGTACCAATATATGAAGGCTACGCTTTGCCGCACGCGATTCTCCGATTGGATCTGGCCGGACGTGATCTGACTGATTACCTGATGAAGGTACTCACAGAACGTGGATACACATTCACAACCACAGCAGAAAGAGAAATTGTGCGTGATGTTAAAGAAAAATTGTGCTACGTCGCCCTCGATTTCGAACAAGAGATGGCTACGGCGGCTAATTCCAGCTCGCTGGAGAAATCGTACGAACTTCCCGACGGACAGGTAATAATATGTAGATGAAACAAAAACATGGACATAGTCCTAGACGAGCGCGCGTTTTTTAATTAAAAACATATTTTGGTCGTAAATCAATTTCATTTTATACTTGATTCAAAATATGAGACATAAGTTATAATCAAATCAAACTTCACTGACCTTTTCCTACAGGTGATCAGCATCGGCAACGAACGATTCCGTTGTCCAGAAGCTCTCTTCCAGCCTTCCTTTTTGGGGATGGAAGCTAGTGGAGTTCATGAAACTACATATAATTCCATAATGCGATGCGACGTCGATATCCGTAAAGATCTTTATGCAAATACTGTACTGTCTGGTGGAACCACTATGTACCCAGGTATTGCAGATAGGATGCAAAAAGAAATCACCGCTTTGGCGCCATCTACAATGAAAATCAAAATAATCGCACCACCTGAGCGCAAATACTCAGTATGGATTGGTGGTTCCATTCTTGCTTCACTGTCGACCTTCCAGCAGATGTGGATTTCAAAACAAGAATATGAGGAATCAGGTCCCGCAATAGTCCATAGGAAATGTTTCTAAATACTGTGATGGTCATCTTTAGGCAATTCAAAGCAGTTGTACTAACAGTTTGTGGAGTGCCTAAATTTTCTGATATGTTTTTCAATCATGAGGCTACTAGAAAAGTTCAAAAATCTTTTTGGTTAGCTCATACTTCCATAATAATTCCGACTATACTTTAGAACAAAATATTTAGTTAGCTAGTCATACTTTTTTTTATAAAAACGTGTATTCTTCGGATTAAAACTATCATAATTATATAATTTAATATTTTAATTTTGAACATTTATAGTTTCTGTTATAAAACTGAAACTACTAATGTTGATCTAATTCAAAGGCCAATTGCACTAGCATTGAAGTCGCACTTAACCATTACACACAAAGAAAATTTAAAAACATCAAATACACGTTATTAAATTTAATCAAACTATAAACATAGAAATATGTGCGTTTAAATATACTTCTACTTCAAGCTTTGCTGTCTATAGTGTTCTTTATAGGCAAGTCCTTTCAGTACTTTTAAGTATTTATAAAAGGTTAATAGTACCACTCCAGTATCTTTGAGGGCATTTCCAATTAATAAATGCTCTTATTGTATAAAATATAATCTACAAAGTTATGTGAATAATATTTATAAAATATGTGTGTTATTTTCTGTTACAATAAATTATTTATTTACTAAATTATGTGTAATTATTCTGATATTTTCTCAGTTTGAATCTTATTCTTCAACATTAATTGGCTATTTTCAGTAAAATGTTCGAGTATTCATACACGTAGAAATACATATATGTACTAAAAAACATATATGCAAAAGTACGCATACAAATAAAACAAGTGAATTCTTATTAATCATTCTTTATTAATTACATATAATTTAGATCATTCTTTTATAAATCCGAGCTCAGGAAAATGATAATATAACTGATAATTCATAGTAAGAGCACATTCCAAGTATCATTTGATACCTATATTTACAAAGTATTTTAACAAAACATAAATTATAAGATAAATCTTTTAAAAGTCTTTAGATCTCATGTAAAACATGAATAAAAAGAACATATTTAGTAGTATGAAGTTTTTGTACTAGATTAATTTTTGAAACATTCAACGGAAGGCTCCTAATTTACAGTCTATGCAAAATGTAAGGATATCTAACTATTTTTACAAGTAGCCTTATTTAAAATGAGACCGTTCATAAATTCTTAGAATATATTCTAAAGTAACTTCTAAATTGATCACAAAACTATATGTTAGCTATATCCATAACTATTTTTTTATATAGATTTGCTTCTTTTGTATTTTCATATAATTAATTACATACATTTAATTTATGTATATACTTTTGCTATTGCAATCAAAAATTTTATGTGCTAAATTATTGTTATATCACATTCACATTACACATAATAAAAGATAATTAAAATTATGAAAAAATTCAATAGATAATCATACATATTTTTTGATCAGAAAATTTTTGATAAACAGTATCTAATTATTTTTATTTGATTTATTTAATAACTAAACAAACATGCAATTGTGCAATTTGTAGGTCAGTTGTTATATTATTGGTTGATAATCTATTTTGTATATAAATATTATATATATATATATATATATATATATAATATGTATATATATATAGATATGTATATATGTATATAATCAACATTATATTACATATATGTCTATACAAATAGTTACAACATATGCACTTATGTGTCATCATTAGATCATTTTAAATCTTATACATTTCTTATAATTCATAATCATTACATAAAATCGAAATTTATAAAAATGTACTTTGTAAGTTTTTCTTAAAAAAAAAACAGATTGTAATAAAATATAGAAAAACAGATTGAGATAAAGATTTATGTATAAACTAGATTTTCATAATACGTATGATTTCTGCAGGACATTTTACATACTTCTTATTGCTACATAGTTTACAAAATTTCAGTGTACACAGCACTTTGCAATCACTGATAACCAACATTAAATTTTATTATGTTACCTTTGGGCATATAGTTTAAAAATTGTCATATAAAAATATTGCTTTGAAAAGTTTATAATTGTGCCCAATTAGAAATTGCATTTATGCTCTACAACAATAATTAAATTTCTTGACTATAGACAAACGTGTACACTGATGTTAAAATGCCACTAGAACAATTAATAAAGAAGCCATGGAAATCATTAACTATCTGCTTGTATCTATGAATATTGCATAGAAAATTCCATTTTCAAACCGAATTGAAGTTTTTATTTACTTATACAACAAAAAGAAATCTTTGGAAATTGTAAAACAAAATCTTACAAGAAACATGTCAATTTTAATAAAAATTTGATTTCATTATATTTCATTAATAAATTAAATGCTATGATTTAAATATCAATTATAATTAATATTATATATGTAGGAGTGATCATTAATAACCCTTTTGAAATAAATTTAAATTTGGCTGGTATTTCTATTATCAATTTAACATATTTTCTTGTAGATATATACAGTATTTTAAAAAATAGTTTGTTCAATCAATATTTTATTAAATTACTTTAAATGATTGAAATATGATACATCAAAAGTTATTTTCTTAAAATATTTTTAAATTTATATTATACAATATTTAACAAATTTTAATAATATATTTTAACTATTCACATTATAAAAGATACCGATCACTTAAAATAAAAATATAGAGGTTTATACTTACTGATAATTCCTTGCATTACTTGTAATTATTGGGTTTCCAAAATCTCAATGTTTTTTAAACATTTTACTAGATCATATAGAATCCGCATTACGCTAATGATTTTGTGCGACTGGTGGCAAAATAAACAAAGAAAAAAATTAATTTTCTTCTAAAATAAATACTTAGTTTCAAATGTGATTTCAATGCCATTAATTATAAATAATAATTTAACAAAAACTGGCTTAATATTACAAAATACTTTTCCATAGATTTATATAATAATCGGTATAAACAAATAGATATAATAAAATGAGCTTGTTATTGTTAGGATACTATTGTGTAATAGTATATAGAATAATTTACAGAAAAAAACACAATGCTCTAAAATGCCTGCACAAAAATTCAGAATATTTATTTCAATAATTGCAAGCTACTGAAATTATGAGATTATTAGAGGTTGAACTTTAATATTTCATAGAAAACAACCCCCAGAATTTAACTCTTCCTATTTAATTGATAAATCATTTGTTATTAATAAAGTAATAAAAATAAAACGTTTAAGTAAAACTTGTTTCCAATAGATCATTAATCAAATTATTTATATTGAAAATCTAAAATTCATTCAAAATTCAAAATCTTACCTTTTGATGCGTTGCCTTCTTTGTCGTCGATGTCTATTAGCTGTTTGTGATGACCTTCTCGATTCTGTTCCTCCAGGTGATCTTGCTGTAGATCGAGTACTCCAAGGTAGAGAAAACTCTCTGCAAGTATATAAAAATTATATTAATAAATTATAATTTAATTTATTTTTGACGTATGATCTCATAAACAAGATGAACAAACACTACAACACTACATGCACTCAGTACTTAAATAAATTATAATTAAAAAAAAAATAATAATAAAATAATAGTTTCAATATCCACCAATAATGCCTTAAAATATATAACAGTGAGTAAGAAATTAAGAATTCACAGTAATATTTTTTTTTATTCGATTAATAAAATTAACTAATCCAAACATATTTGTATCTTCAAAATATTGACCCATTGCACTTTTTTATCACAATTTTGTTCAGTGATGTTAAAATTACAAAAATTTTGAGACCAAAATTTGCCTCATCATTCGTGTAATTAAAAATAACATACTTCAATTATATAGATGCTTATAAACTCTTGAAATATTGTTTTACACAAGTGGTATAAATAGAATCCGTTTAAAATAACATCGAAGGCAATTGGCAAACACGCCATAATAAGCGGAAAATACACAAGGCGATTTGTAAGAAAACTAGCTGTAAGTGGAATTCTGTCTTGAGGCAATTATGGCATCGTGCCTTAAGGCAAATTGCTGGAACTTCCCGTACCGTAACAAAATGTTCGAAGAATACTGAATGTTTTCAAACAGATTATTATAAATATTGTAACATTGTCTAATATTTATAAGAACTATATAAACTGAATTGCTAAGTTGAAATTATTTGTAAAGTATATTAGAACTATAGTCAGAATTAAAAATAAAATCTGAATTATTTTCGATATACAAATAATTAAAAAAAAAAAAAAAAAAATTGAAACAAAAATTTTTCTTCCAAAATCAATTATTTTGTTAAGACAAGCAGAAAGTTCTTTGAATCATTTAAATCAGACGCTTAGTTCTCTCAAAAACTGCCATTTTTTACATATTTAGCTCCGTATCTCCGAAACGGCTGGACCTGCCTTTACCAAAAACTAATCAGCGCTTTTCCCTATCAATAGGGATCAAATGTTTTTTGAAGCATTCAAATCGGTTGATCCGTGCGCCCGAAAACGTGACTGGAAATTTGTATCCCTACATATATACATACACACACACATCCATTTTTTCTGAGGTATGCCAAAATGTCCAGAAACCTTCAAAACGTCGAGAAATGTAAAAATGTTCAATTCCGATTTTCGGCCCATTACAATAACTTACCCTACGGGAAGTTAATAAACCTTTTTAAACATATAATGCATATATGTTAAGTATTTATATAAGTATGTATGCATGTAAGTATTGCAGTAAATAAACATAGTAACCAAAATGTGCATACAAACATATTAAATTAAAAAAAAAAATAGCATGTAATCAGTACATTGTATAAGCATTTATTTTATGATTATGATTATGATTTTTCCTTTTTAATGAAAACACAGCTTCTAATACTATTGTGTATAACAAACATTCAATTCAATATAAAAATGAACAAATTATTATAAATCGGCCTGTTTTGACTAAAAAATGAGTCATAATAAGCCAACTTTATATCTGACTAGTTTTTATAAAAAAAAATTATCCATAAATTAATCATAATAAACGGTTATGCATTATAGGCAGAGTCATGAAAAACGTATTCTATTGCATGTTCAAATAAAAATAATTTCAGACATAGAATAAAGTGAATCAAAATTTATACCTAGGTTGTAGAAGAGGTAAATTGGCTCCGAGAGCGCACACAGGCAACTGTTCAGTTAGCACTATGAAGCGTGCATCATGCGGATCGGGCCATAGTGATTCCGGCGCTTGGCACCCAACGTCCTCTTCTCCATTCGGTGAAAGTCGACCCCCCGCCGAACCAAAAATCCCGCTACTTGAACCCGACATTGCGCCTCCGACACTTAGTCGAGTGTTACCCGAACGGCTCTGCCGCGACTTCAGGCGCTCGATAGTGCGCTGCTCCCGTATCCTTTGTACATCCCACCTGCAATGATATATAATAAATAATGATATAAATAATGCATATTTTCATAACTATTGATAAATACTATTTATTACATAAATATATTTTTTCTATATTTGATTACCATAGATGTATAAAAAGCAAGGGCAGCATCAATAATGTAGCAGATAAAATTTCAAAATTTGGTAAAAATAATTTGATAAAAAATAGTAAAAGTAGAACTAAAAGCTAAAGTCCTCATAATAATTTATAAGCAGCTTTCTGCAAAAAGTGGTAACAGAAAACATGTCTAACTCATTTCTGCAATATCATGAATGGACAGAAAAAACAATAGTTAAATTAATAAATAACTAGTGGGGCGCATGGCATCGTGCCTTAAGGCAAATTGCTGGAACTTCCCGTAACGTAACGAAATGTTCGAGGAATACTGAATGTTTTCAAATAGATTATTATTAATATTGTAACATTGTAAATAAACTGAATTGGAAATTTAAAATTATTTGTTTAAGTTATTGTGGGAGATTGGTTAGAACTTTAGTCAGAATAAAAATAAAATCTGAATTATTTTCCATATACAAAAAAAACTAAAAAAAAAAAAAATTATACAATTTTTTTTTCCAAAATCAATTATTTTGTTAAAACAAGCAGAAAGTTCTTTGAATCATTTAAATCGGACGCTTAGTTCTCTCAAAAACTGCCATTTTTTACATATTTAGCTTCGTATCTTCGAAATGGCTGGGCCTGCCTTTGCCAAAAACTAATAGACACTTCTCCCATTCATTACTAATTGAATGTTTTTTAGATCATTCAAATCGGATACTCCGTTCTCTCAAAAAGTCGATTTCTATTTTCTGCACTCTTTGCTTCGTATCTCCGAAACGGCTGGACCTGCCTTCGCCAAAAACTAATCAGCTCTTTTCCCTATCAATAGGAATCGAATGTTTTTTGAACCATTCAAATCGGTTGATCCGTGCGCCCGAAAACGTGACTGGAAATTTGGAGAAAAACACAATGCTAAAACAAATTAATAGCATTTCAATTTAGTTATGTGGGACAAACTGTTCGAGATGTAAGCGATTTGACAACAAGCTTGGTTATGGCACAAATTAAACTCGTATGTTGGGGTACGTCTCGTACATAAATCTACGAGATATTTAAGAAACTATATATAATAGAACAATAATCCAATATATATGAAATTTTCAAAATAGTAATATATCAATAAATATTACCTAAAAATAATTAAATAACTAGTAGTGTATGGCATCATGCGTTAAAGCAAATTGCTAAAACATCCTATATCTACTTAAATATATTTTTATAAATACTGTAACTTTTATTATTAGACTTTTATAGATAAAATATAAAAACTTATAAATTGAACAAGGATGTTTATATAAGTTTACATGAAAAGTAAAGAAAACTTAATAATCCCCTTTGAAGGGGAGTTAGAATGAAAAATCTTGTATCATATTTCTAAGAATGATAAAATGAATTGCAAAGTTAAAATTTTATTTCAAATGTTTTGGCTAGAATTAAGAATATTAAATTTTTTTTCTGAAATTTTAAAATTGAAAAGATTTTTTTTTGTTT
Source organism: Ctenocephalides felis (assembly GCF_003426905.1). Lineage (NCBI taxonomy): Eukaryota > Metazoa > Arthropoda > Insecta > Siphonaptera > Pulicidae > Ctenocephalides > Ctenocephalides felis. The sequence continues at coordinate 55,597,517 of NW_020537324.1, forward strand.
TTCCCAAAAAGTCCTTTCGTCAACACAAGCAAGAAGTATTTGAAATCATTTAAATTGGACGCTCCGTTCTCTCAAAAACTACAATTTTTTACACATCTAGCTTTGTATCTCCAAAAGGGCTGGTCCTGCCTTTGCCAAAAACTGGGGGGAAATAATTTCCCCCCATCATTACGAATTTAATGTTTTTTAATCATTCCAATCGGATGCCCGGTTATCGCAAAAATCGAGTTTCTATTTTCTGCACTAATTGCTTTGTATCTCGGAAACCGCTGGACCAACCTTTCCCAGAAACTAATCAGCACTAATCCTTATTAGTAGAAATCGATTGCTATTTCAGATATATCATTCAGATCGGCAAAGTGATACAAAATTTTCGATAAAAAATTGTATATGGACAGACACATTGCATATAGACACACACACATCCTTTTCTTCTGAGGTATGCCAAAATGTTCAGAAGACTTCAAAACGTGAAGATATGCAAAAATGTTCAATTTCAATTTGAACCTATGTAAGTTAAAATGATTTAACTGCATTAAATGAAAATGATACACACCGTTTCCTTCTCTTTTCTTCGATTTCCCATTTCATATGTCTTTTAGCAATAATACTGTCATCTAAGTTTTCAATCCCTTCAACAGAATTTGAACTTGTATATGTTTGGCCACACCATCGCGGAACCTAATGATTTTATAACATTAGAGTAGCATACGTTATAAAAATAAAAAATAAAATTTGACATATTACCTCTAGGATACTACTTTGATCTTTAATTGATACATCTTCTTGTTCTTCTGAACCAAACTCAACATCCCCAATAGCAATATGATATTCTTTACTCGTCATTAGAAGTTCTACAAGAAAATTATTCATTTAGTCATATAATATATATATATATATTATATATATATATATATATATATATATATATATATAAAATTAGTAATATGACAATAAAAAAGAAAAATTTCATTACAAAAAAAAAAATTTATAATATTATTACAAACAATAATCAAATTTTGTTTGCACCAGCAATTTATTCAATTAAATTTTTACTCTTATCCACTTTTAGCAAATATGCAAAATATAATTATTTAATTTGGTCAAGATTTTATTGTTTATTTTATTTGCTTAAAAGCTAATAATCACTAATTATTACATTCAAAGTTTAATCACAAAAAAAAACATAGAAATTACCTCGTATTCTTCTTTTAGGTTCATGATGGTTAAGAAGTTCTGATCCAAAGAACCCAGAATAGTATTATTTTCAATATTTCTTTTCTTAGCCTTCGAACTGCTTGAATCGAGAGAAATTCCTTCTTCACAAAAACTTTTATCCTCAGTTTTAACATTAACAGGTGACAATAAATCTTCCGTTCGTTTTTCTAAGCCTAGTCCACCATTTGTTTGTTCTACATTACTTTCATAATTTAAACCATTATTGAGTGATAGCTCATAATTTGTGTTAATTTTATGTAAAATTATTTTATTGATCAAATTGCCTCCATTTTCACCAATTACACTGGATTCAACAGAGTCATTCACTCCATTGCTTTTGATTACTCTCGATTTATTAGTTTTGTCTTTACTTTTTTCTAAAGAAATTTGGTTATTTGAATGTGTATTATCTGAATTTATTGGACTAAAAACTGTTAGAGACTTTTCTAATGAATTTGATTCCTGCGAATTATTACAATAACCATTAGATAAAAATACTTCCACAGGGGATTGACTTTGCAGTTGTTCTGGACTTTGGCATCTAGTATTTATCCCATTCAAATTATTTCGTTTTGAATACACCCTTCTATCTGTCCGATTTAATTTAGACTTTAACTGCAAAAAAAAAAACAGTTTATATCTGTAGAAAAAATTGACTACGCTTTGGTTTGTGCAATATAAGATAAATATATGTATATATATTTTTCAAGCTACAATTAAATTTGTTTTTGAATAAATAAAAGATGTAATAGTTGAATTAAATTGCATAGAAAAATAATATTCATATTTATTCATTGAGTAAGAAATATGTAATACTTGAAAGTATAGAAAAGTCTATTGATAAGAAGCAAAATACAAAAACACTGATTATAAACAGAAACAGAAATGTCATTGTTATTCATAAACACAATTTCAGTCATAATTTCATTAAATGTAGTTAAGATTGATATGAACTTTATACATAAATTTTGCTTCATGGGTCATTACAATTTTTCTATTATATGTTGAAAATGAATTAAATTATATTTTGCTACTACTTCACAAATAACATAATTCAATATCAACGTTATTAATTCAAAATAACAATATTTTAGTTAATAATAAATGACATAATTATTATGACGTTCTTAACCCTTCTGAATTTAAAAGGTGTTTGTGTTTATTTAAAATTAAATTAATTGAATTAAACAAGTTTTAGGTTATGTATGGCGTCGCTGAACTTACTAAATCGTTTTCTTGCTTAAGCGTTGATATTAATTTGTCTTTTGACAGTAATTGTTCACTTTGCTGCTGAATTAGATCCAAATGCAGCAATAATAAATCCTTTAAATGTCTCACTTCACTAATCGAATTATTAAAGTTATCATTTAGCCGAGAAAACGCGCTAGAGCGTTCTTTATTTTCCACTGCGTTATTAACTTCGCTCTGATCGGAATTCATGTGTGTATTTTCTGTATTGTTTTTTACATTTCCTTCGTTACATGCATAAATATGATCAAACGCATATGACAACAAATTATCCTTTTTTCTCGAATTGCTTAATATTTGCAATGTTTTGCTTCAAACTTCCAACTTTAACACTTGTATTGTGATTCATGTTAGCGTCCGTATTGATGCCGATATTCGAGCTGTCAAAACTAGGGTGCCTAATTTTTCCATGCATGTGTTTTTGTATTACTCTCAAAGGATTTCCACAACGCAAAAATGTACCTTAGAAGATCACAAATCTCAAAGTACTTTCATATAATTTTAAAGCACTGACATATCATTGTAAGCCTATAATAATAAATTATAATGAAAAACTCAATGGATGCCAAAAATTTGTTACGCACGACATGTTTGTAGTCAGTGTTGCCATGTCTACAGTTTTAACTGTAGATCTACAGTTTTTTGGGAATGATCTCAGTTTTGCAGTTTTGGGCTCGAAATCTACAGTTTTTTTGCTGAAGATGTTAGCGCCGTTTATTTTATTTGTTATGCAGAACTTAGTGGCAGTTGCACTGAGTCAACTTCAACAAAACTACTATTGTTAAACTAGAGGTAATGGTCATCGATTATTTTAATAGTATACGCTAATATGAGAAACTCTATAGCTCATGCTTGACTGTCAACGCAAAGAAAAACGGCGTGACTAGCGGCGAAAAGCGAAATGCTATCCGTTTATCTCTCGTTAACTTAACTAACCAACCTTTCTGTTGTTAAATATTTTCCTTCTGTAAGTCATTTCTTGTATCTGTAAGTCAATCTAAATCGATTTGTCGACACAAAAAATAGATTGTTAAAATTAAAGTTGAAAATCAACTGGTTTGTTAATGCGTTGGAAACATATTGTTATCAAATAGTCATATTTTCAACATTTACGAATGTAATATATAATCTAAACTAGTGGGGTGTATGCATACATGGCATCGTGCCTTAAGGCAAATTGCTGGAACTTCCCGTATCGTAACAAAATGATCGAGGAATATTAAATGTTTTAGAATAGATTATTATAAATATTGTAACAATGTCTATTTATATTTAAAAGAATTATATAAACTAAATTGGAAAGTTGAAATTATTTGTTTAAAGTATATTAGAACAGAATTAAAATAAAAATCTGAATTATTTTCGATATACAAAAAAAAATTTTTTTGAAAAAAAAAATTTTAAAAAAATTTTTGAAGCCAGAATCAATTATTTTGTTAAAACGAGCAAAAAGTTTTTGGAATCATCCAAATCGGACGCTTAGTTCTCTCAAAAACTGCCATTTTTTGCACATTTAGCTCTGTATCTTCGAAACCGCTAGACCTGCCTTTGCCAAAAACTAATCACCCCTTCTCCCCGTCATTACGAATTGAATGGTTTTGGGATCATTCAAATCGGACGCTTCGATCTCTCAAAAACTCGATTTCTATTTTCTGCACTCTTCGCTCCGTATCTCCTAATCGGCTGGATCTGCCTTTGCCAAACACTAATCAGCACATCTCCCTATCAATAGGAGTCGAATGTATTTTGAACCATTCAAATCGGTTGATCCGTGCGCCCGAAAACGAGGACAAAAATTGTATCCATACATACATACACACTCACACACACATACCATTTTATGTGAGGTATGCTAAAATGTTCAGAAACCTTCAAAACGTCGAGAAATGTAAAAAATTTTATTTCGATTTTTGGCCCATTACAATAACTTACCCTACACGAAGTTAATAATCAATATTTTAAATAAAATTATTCATTGCATTTTGTTTCGTTTAATACTCAACTAGTTTAAGTTTGATTCAAATCTACCTTTATTAATAATAACATGAAATAATAAATAATTAATGAAGTATACAATATATTGTGTAAGCTACGATGGAAAACTTATATTCAAGAATTATCGCTTTTTGATAGGTAACGATGTTTGGGATGAATGAATATAACAAAACCGTTAGAGATCATTATTGCTTTCAACTTTTTTTTTTCAAAAATACCACTAATGTTATATTTTGTTAGTTGCTATAAATATTCTATTATAACTATATAATATTACCCTCATTTAATGATAAAACTGTAGATTTACAGTTTTTCAATTTGAATCTACAGTTTTCTACAGTTTTTTTCTGGTCTATCTACAGTTTTTCTCTATGGTGGACCTGGCAACACTGTTTGTAGTACGAATATGAATATACGCAATATGAAAGTAAGCAAATGAAGCCGTGAAGTTAGCTGCATATAAAATAACGCGCCATGGCGCTTTTCAAGGCCGTTTTCTCGTTACCCCAATTTGAAATTTGTAAATGTAAACATTTATTAGAAGAAAATTTTTCTATATAAATATATATTTTATTTATACATTTTCTTTGAGTATTCAAATTTTTTTACAAACATTTAAAAAAAAGCAAATACTGTGAAAGAAATTGTAATGTTTTTTCACTGTTTTGTTGACTAAGTTTTTCTAGAAGGTCTTTTGTCTTTTAAAATTGTTTTTAATAGTATTACTGATATTTTAATATAGCTACTAGTATTTTTTTAAATAATGTTAGTTGTTTTTTCATAATCTTTTAGTTTTTTTATAAAGTTTTTCTAAAAAGTCCTTTAACTTTTAAAATTGCTTTTTATTATTGTTATTAGTGTTATTTCAATATAACTATTAGTAATTTAAAAAATAATATATATTGTTAGTTGTTTTCTTCATAATCTTTTATACATTTATGTTTTTCTTTGGTTTTGTTTCATATTATTATCATATTTATAAAATATCTACTACTCTTACTTACATACTATCCTTTACTTTTTTTACTGTAATAACTTTAAATGTATATAAGTCTTGAGATTTAACTCATAAAGTATAAAAAACAAAAACTGTTTTAAAACATTCAAATGCTTGTTTATACTTTAATATAATCATATTAGTATTTTTCTTGGTTAGTATATAGAATTTCATATTTCATATGATTCTCAAAATGTACAATGTAACCCTTTCCACTCGCGAATTCCGAGATTTATATGAATTTTGTCGCCGGAGCGGCGGCATTCGAGTGAAAAGGGTTAAAAATAAATATAAAATCTCAATTTTAACATATTGGTTGTTAATTCTAATAATGATGTTATTAGAATGAAATAAAAACTTTAAAAATGATAAAGATACCTCATATATCATACAATAATTGTTTCCAATAAATTTAGCTCAAGATTACAGTTTTATATATTTTTTGAATACAATTGTATTCCTAAATCCATGATTTATATTTTGCAATAATTTAAAGAGACAAATTGAAAATTCCATAGTGATTGATTTTTGCAATAGACCATCCATCAACAGCTTTAAATAACCACCTACAAGTTTTTTTTTTAAAAAACACATACAAAATTAAAATTCAAAAATATTACTTATATTATTTTTTATATATTTAATTTATGGTTTATACATTATCTGATTGGTATCTGAACAGAACCTTCATCTAAATATATAATAAAATTTATGATGTTTTTGTCCATATACCACTATCACCCATATCAGCATTGAATCCTTTTTCATATTTCATTCCAGGTGCCTGTAACATAGTTTTTGGTTTAAATTTCAATCTAATATAATAACTGTTATCAACATTATATAACACAAACCTCGCCATAAACTTCATCCATAACAATTACATCTTCGGCTGGTATGATTAATTCTGGGACATCAAGTATTGGTATATTGAAGTATGGCATCAAATTGGCTCTATCAGTATACCTGTTAAAATGATTTTCAATATAGCCAAGTTATTTTCATTTATCATTTTTAAAATTAATACTTACAGCATTCGTGCATTATTCCAATCCCATTCTTTTGGTTTCACCCAATCTCTTAACTTTTTATCCTCTTTTGTGTACTTGTCGAAATCTTAATATAATATAGATTTGTTGTAAATGATTTATTCAAATAAGGCAAAAATATATTAATAAAGAGATATTTACCTATTCTTTCAATATCTTCAACTACAACTTCAACCTCTCCACATTTTGACCAATCATAAACTAAAAGCTCAGCATGTACACTGAAAAAATTAATTGATTTACAATATTGATTTTTATAAATGCTTATGCTTAAGACAAATATAATTGTTTTTATTGAAAGTATTAAATAAAAAAAAGAATTTCTTTTGTGGTGTCTCAAGAAGCAGTTGTATCATGTAATTATTATATGTATACATAAAGAGTATTGTTCGAAAAGATATAACATCAATTAAAAAAGAAAGAGATATTAGAGAAGCTATATTTTTGCATACAACTTTATGTTATCTGCAGTGAGTCTTTCCTTGAGCAATGCCGAAAAGTCGGTATTCCCAAACAAAATTATATAACTTATTATATATACAATTACCAATTAATTCATAATTACTGATTAGTTTAATTGCTATTTACCAATTATGTATATTATATATGTTGTTTTTCATGCACTTTATATAGCATTATGTGAATATCCAATGATGTCATAAAAATATATCAAATCTTAATGAGTTAGTCATGGGTTGTGTTTTAAAAAAGTTTCTATTACAGTAAAAAGAATTTTAAATTTACCTTATTTCCTTCAAGAAGGATTGTTTATAAGCAGTTTCTAGGTCTTTCAAATACTTGTCAGTATAAACTTTGGAAGTAGATTCTGCTGGATCATTCCTGGCTTTTATTTTTTCTTGAACATCTTTAACAGGGCAATCCAAATACACAACAAGGTGAGGTTGCATCAATTCTGTGATTGTGTTGCCTCTTATTTCAAAATATGCTGAACGAGCTACACAACAAAAATAAAAGTATATAAAATAAATTACATTAAATCAACTATGATGTAGTTATATACATAAAAAAGTATATGAGAGGCACCTTAATATTAAAGTAATTGTCAATATATATACTTAGTTCTGTAATCAATTGTATAAACGCTTTATAAACTTGTTTGATACAATGCATTAAAAAGATTCATTAAAATAAGGTGTAGTAAAATACATAAGACTACATAAATGACTAACCTCCTGGCGAAACATAGCCATGCTTAGCCATGGTTTCTAGAAAAACAAAATCAGAGTAACAAGTTCTCTCTAAAATAACTCCTTGTCCAGTATTTAATAAATGGGCAAGAGCCGCAAGATATTGTTCATATCTGTAACAAAAAATTAGTATAGTATTTGAATATTATATATACACATATAATTAAAATATATGAATACATACTTTTTCATATATAACACAATTTGCATTGTTGCTACATTTCTATTATGCGGATCTTTATGAAATTTATCAAAATCAATGCTTTTACATGATTCAGGTAATTTATCATCAAGTTGTCTGAGATCATACCCGTATTCATTAATATAGTAGTGATCCATAGTAACCTAAACATGAAAAATATTCAACAAAAAGTGTGCAATTTACATATTCAAATAATGATAAAAATGAGGAAAAAAACTCACAGCTGGAAAGTATTTCATATCTAAATCTTCGGCCAAAGCTTTAGCAAATGCGGTTTTGCCAACAGCTGGTGGTCCTTCCACTGTAATAACCTGTAAAATATGAATTATAAATTTTCAAACTAAAAAAGAACAATTTTGGCTATACCTTTGTGTTATCATTGAATCTCTTAGTTGTGTAATCAAAAAACGCATTGATAAATCCGTATCCTTTCTTCTTATAGTCATAAGGAGGAAACCTTTCAATTGGATTTACAGATCTCATTTCCTTACCAGATACATTACAAACTGATGTCACAGTTAAATGTTTTGCACTTAAAAACTTTTTCGATTTCGGAATTAACCGACAAAATCCAAGTTGATAGATGTTTGCCATTTTCCTAAAAATACAATATTTACAGTACACAACAATGCCATGAAAAGCCTAGCACAGTTATATAATTTATAAAAGAAAATGTCAGTAAATTAACATTGCAAAAATTTATCATATAGGGATGTTTAAATACAAAGTTAATATTACATACGATTAAATAATGTATAGCTAAAATTTGCAAATGAAAATATTAAAATATAATAATATTGAACATTTCAGGTTAAAGACTACCTTATGACATAAGAAGGATCTGTCAAAATATTATTCGAAAACAGTGAAGGAAACCTAAATAAAATATACTATGAAGTTCACTTCATTGACAACTGGTTCTTGAAGTTTACGTTAAGGTTAATTAATATAAATTAAATTGATTATCGCAAAAATTAAAATAACCAAATAATTAAAACATATTTAGTACAATGACTTATTTTTTAAATCATTTTTATGATATGCTTTGATACATAGATAAAAGAAGAGTATGCATTGATAGTAAAAGAAATTGTCCGCCATTTTTTGGAGCTGTCAAATTACAGGCTTGCACGAAAAATTTTACGCGGCAGCAGGGCCGCATTTAAACTACTTTAAATATTTTGAACAAATACGTAAACTATTTTCAAAAGACTATTAAAATAATTGTACTTGCTCAGATATTACTAATATAAGTGTTTTTTAAGAATACACAACTAATAACTAATATCAAAATACATTTCATTTCCTGTTGTTCAATCACTAGACGATAATCGGTCGAGAGGTCTTTAAACAGGACTATAAGAGAACCCTAAACAATAATATGAGAAATGATGATACACACTTTTAACTTGTGCTTTTAAAATACTAATTAATAGTAAATTAAATAAAATAATATTTAATAATTGACATATAGATATTTTAAAGTGTAAATATCATATCTCTTATCTATGATAAAGGGCATGTTAAAGATTTCGTATTCTTGGTGCATCTATTTTTTTTAAACATATTCAATATACTAGCAACACTAATTAAATAATTAACTATATCGTTAGATGAAAGATACACAATGTTGATGATTATAAGTGAAAATTTAAAATAATTATGAAAAAATACGAAAAGTTTGAGTGCTTCGCAACAAATAATCATCTAATCATCTTCATCTAATGGTAAGTCTAATTTTAGTAATTCTGCAGGTGATTTACCTCGTATCGTGTCGACTTCATTAGTAGTTTCTTTTTTTTGTCCCAATGATCCAAGTAGAGAATTTATAATATAATTGTTAGTTTAATAAAAATATAGGAATAATGATAAATAGAAATAGCTTTTATGAATCTATTTTAAATAATACTATTTTATTTGATTATTGAAAAATAATGCAATAAATCAAACATTCAAGAGTTTAGACATTACAATTTAAATAATATATATCCAAGTTAACAATGAGTGTTAAAACGATAGTCAAGTATTATATGAATGTATGAATCATATACAAAAATTTTAGACTGGTCAATAATTTTAATAAATTTTATTTAAATAGTACCTACTACATAATAGGATAAAATGATATGGCCAAATGATAACATAATCACATAAAAGAGCCAGGTAAGTGCAGTAAACAATGCCAAATATCTATAATGAATATTTTTTAATAAATTTAATCCCGCAGCAAATTATTAACTATTCAACTATATTCAATAAAACTGAGGAATTTACTATTTATCCAATTAGTCAATGTTAGCTAATAATGTCACTACAATAGTAAGATTTTAATTTAAAAATAAAATTAAATGAATTATAATAGGTATAAAAGCTATAACAGAAATTGATAATAGGAAAGAATTTGATCCGGAGAAAATTATTATTAACATAAATATATAATAGTCAATTTATTTTTTTAATTTCAATTTTAGTTGCAACAGTTGATAAAACTACAAGTAACACTCGATAATTTAGCTTGAAAAACATTAAAAAATAATGTAATGTTTCTATTGAGACGCCGTCCATATAATGATAATAATAGTAATAATACCAGCAACAATAATAATAATAATAATAATAAAAATATAAATAATCGAAGAAATTGCTATAGAATGAATGAATAATACATTGAACTTTAAAGATCAAATAGTAAAACAAATAATAATAGTAATAAAATTAAAGAAATAATGAACACTTTCAAAGTATCTAATCGACTTTAATATGTTTTAATTTGAAACATATTCCAAAAATGTATGCTACAGACTACGAGATCGCTTTAGTATATATGAAGTGAAATGTTCGCAATAAAACAGCTATTTACATTTGATTAATTTGATTTTTTGGTTTGGTAAACACACATTTTTCTCATGAGATTGAATATGTAATTAGTTTATTTAATACAAATTTCTATATCAGAAATAATATTACAAATTCCACATATAAATCAACTGCACTATATTGGATGGAAAAAGTCATCGAAGATTTTATGATGAAGTATAATTATAAGTTAAAGTATTTAATGTATACATTTTTGAAACCAACTATAGCAATATTCGCATTTCGCGAAGCGGAAGACGTGATTTCAACAAAAGATATGAATGTGTAAACAACATATTTAAACCGCATAGCATTAAAAATAGTTTAAAAATTTAGAAATTTGTTATTAATGCACTGCAGTATTTCACCAAATATTATTGAAATAGCTCATTCAATTAAACACTGTGCATTCGTATAAATTCATGAATCCATTCAAATTGAGGATCAGTTGTTCGAAACTAATCAGATTGCAAGTCTAACTTTAAGACAAGAATTATGAAAAACGTTTTAGCCATATTATTATTTCTGTTCATATGTATTCACACTATAGTGTGTGAAGTGGAACAAAATAGCACGTCGGAAAAACGAATTAAAATTAAAAAAAGTGAAAATGCTGTCGAAGAACCAGTCACAGGTAATTCATAAGAATTTTACATAATCGCAGATTTATTTTTATATATTAATATACATTTATAATTTAAATTTCAAGAGTGAATTTTATTATTCTATGATGATTTTTGTTGAAAACAATATTTTTTTAGAGTTCTTAATAATAAAGGAATTTTTCACCTTAATGGTTCTGCTTATGTCTTCCAATTTCACGGACATTTTAAAAGGAAACAATTTTTTTACAAACGATTTTAAATATATTGAATTTAAAATTAGACAAAACATATTACATGATGATTCTTACAGTTTTTTATTTCATTTTATTAAACAAGATCAACGATTATATTGATATAGAATTACAGATGATAATCAGGCATAAAATGATAGAATTTCCGATAATCAACAGACGTAAATATAAATCAAAGAATCGGTTGAGAAAATAAATTGTAAATTTTAGTAATAGAATCTACTCACGAGGGTGAACATGTATTTTGTCGTATTTTCAAGCGTAGTTTCTGTTGCTTTTCGTTTATTGAGATTTTGATTACGAAAATATTCAGCGATAAGGTAAAAATTGAATTTTTTAAATGTTTAAATGTAAAGAATTTTTTAAATTTATTTATCATTAGTTCTTGAAGGAGGGGGCATCCCTATCTCCAAAAACGTGAAATTAAAAATATATTTTTTGAATTAAAAAGGAAGCCATTTATTTAAGAAATTTATTTTTATTTCTTTATAATATACATACATAAAAGTGTTGACAATGACTATTACCAAATTATAATTTTATAGAAATACCAAGTACAAAAAAGGTGAAAATGACTCAAAAGACAAAAATTAAAACAACTAAAGCTCCATCAACTGAACGTAAAGTAGAAGAGCAAATAAAGAAACTTCCAGGTGAAAACAATGAGTCGCCAATTCGAAAACTTTCTTTAGCTGTTCCTGAAATATCAACCAAAAAACCTTGGACCGCAAATAATTCAACTGTTGCTTCTAATATTACTAAAAGTAACGACACAAATTTAGCAGAAAAGAAGTTAGAGAAAAATTTTACTACACCATTTGTCGGTAATTGTTCTTCGTTAGGAATGGGTAAATGTAATATGACGGCTTCCGTGATAAATTCTACGGATTCTACAAATAATCCAAATCGAAGTAAAGGAATAGTTGTTGCTGAAATTGAAGTTGAAGATACAAACCAAACAATAAAGGTTATTGTACCAATTGAACGTGGCAAAAATGGTAAAAAATCCCATAATACCAAAGAAAATGCATTACATCAAGAATCAGAGGAGAATAAGGCGGGTTTTGTTAATGACCTCACAGAAATAGATGAAAATTCTATAACTAATTCAACAAGAGCAGCAGAACTCAAGAAAAGAAAGAAAATCTCGCAGAAAAAAGCTCCTACTAAAAGGAAGGTTAATAAGAAAAAAAATCCACCAAAACGAAAAGTTAAAAAAGAAATAAAAGTCAAAAGATCTAAGTCGCCTAACGCAGTTAACGATACATCTGCGCATTAAAGTAATGTAATATATTAGCAAAAATAGTAAATTCAATTTTTTTTATCTTAAATTTTAAAAGTTAATATAATTAGTGATTTTTATGTAATAAATAATTTATTTCCCCATGATTAAAAGCACAACTATGAAAATTTTTAAAAAAATGTTACTTTAGTAATAAAATTAGATTATACATCATCAAAATTTGAATGCTTATGGGCTTAGAATGAATTATTTAATTTCATATAAAATGCCATAATAATTTATAGTTAAACTGTTACAGTTATTATACTGTAAAACGATATCATTATATATAATTTATATCATATAATAATTAAAATTATAAAATACGTCATGTTTTTTATTATCTGAGTAATAAACTAGCGGCGTATGGCATCGTGTCTTAAGGCAAATTGTAACGAAACGTTTGAGAAATATTAAATGTTTCGGAATAGATTATTATAAATACTGTATCATTGTTTAATATTAATTAGAATTATATAAACTAAATTGCAAAGTTAAAATTATTTATTTAAAGTATATAAGTGAGCCTTAGAACTTTAGCAAGAATTAAAATTAAAATCTGAATTATTTTCGATATACAAAAGAAATTGCAATTGTTTTGTCAACACAAGCAGAAAGTTTTTTGAATCATTCGAATCGGATGCTTAGTTCTCTCCAAAACTGCAATTTTTAGTACATTTAGCTCCGCATCTTCGAAACGAGTGGACTTGCCTTTGCCAAAAACTAATCACCACTTCTTTCCATCATTATGAATAGAATGTTTATCAGATCATTCAAATTGGGATCCGTTCTCTCAAAAACTCGAATTCTATTTTCTGAAATCTTTGCTCTGTATCTCCGTAACAGCAGGACCTTCCTTGGCCAAAAAATAATTAGCACATCTCCCTATCATTAGGATAATATCCTATTGATTGATTGATTGATCCTTTAATAATATTTGGTTACTAGAGTCAGTTGCAGTTGCAACTCCAGCTATACGAAGTAGGATAACCATAGTACCGCGTTATATGAGAAGTGGCTGTATTTATATAAAGTGAAATGAAACTCTAACAAAATTTGTTGATAATTTTTATTCGGGTGACACGAATTATAAAGATATGAAATTTGTGAAAATTGCTAGTAATAATATCCAAATTCTGGAATTATTATTAACTAAGATCATAAGCTTTTCGTTTCGAGCTCATTCATGTCATCATTTTCTCAAACTTAAGGTTCATGTTTAACAAACAGAGAAAATGTAGATATGGATGAGAATAATATGAGTGCATGATTTGATATCATTTGTGAATGAACAATGAGATAATTTAATTATTATCGTTATTTGAAAAAATGTAGCGGAAATATTTACAATGCTTATCGTATATTCTAATAAATATTAATATTTGTAATATTTCTTAGATAAAATTAAGTAACAGTTTTATTCTCTAAGTAGTAATTTTAATAATTTGCATTATTAAAAATTTAATATATTTTACGAATTTCTTATTTATTAACTAATTGTAAGTATTAGCAATTTATTTAATTAGTTTTCCAAATCAATGTATCAATAACAACTTATGATGCTACCTCTCTTCATTTGTTAGTTATCACAATTGTATTAAAAGAGATGAAGCAATTAATAACCATGCTCAAGTTTAAAGTATTACTGTCAGTTAAAAGTTTCACTTATTACTGAAATTAATTTATAATAATAATTACTGTTGTGATTTTTTTACTAATCACACAAAAACTTTGCACTCATTTTATATAATAAAACATTTTATAGAACGTCGATAATTGATAAAAATGATTTATAATGACTAGGTTTTAAAAGGTACTCATACATTAAAAATTATAACTTTTTATATAATTTTGTTCACTATTTTTATATAAGTTTGTATTTATCGTTGCTTAGTTTAGTCAAACCGTAATATTAAAAATTAGCAAATTCATGATATATTCGCATGATACTACAAGAGCGATGTGGCAAAGTATTTTTTCAATCGATTACATGAATATGCATTATTTGAGATCTATATAATCATCATTCAATCAAAGCAGTTTCTCAGAGATCACTCGTGCGAACATATAAAATAACTTAATCATAACAAGACAATAAATTCTTTTTTTTAGATTCTAAATATAATTTTTGTACACAACCCTAGAGCTCTGAAATAATTATATCACAAATAATAGAATTAAATTTACAACAAATAACACATTTTTGTACAACAGATCTTTGTAGAGAATGATGCAGGTAACACTATTCACACAAATTCAATATACCAGATGGTTTAATAAAACATTTTCTCCAAATATATTATAATGATTAAATTTTGCGAGGCGAGCTTTCTCTAACATTTTCTTTAAACAATTTCTTATTAAGTTTAATAGTTTATATAGAATAGATACAATTGATTTTGGTGTACTCTATATATAGGGTAGGACGGGGCACAAAAGTCCAATTTGGCTTTGAGCAATTATACTGTGAAAACCAAACCAACAAATAACAATATATCAAACAAACAACTATCAGACTGCGTTCAGTAAAACTCTCAGCTAATTCATTAATCAATGTAAAAATTTTTTGCTGTTTTTTTTTTTAATTTGTCACCTATTTTTTTGTCTCATAGGCGGTGTAAATTGGGACGTCCAAGAGGCAAACAAATCTAATATCTTATTTTTAATGTTGAAGAGATTTTACGAAACAATAGCTACATTATTCAACCAATGAAAAATATAAATTTTATTACTACACAGTGATAACATTGTATAGAGCCATGATCTGGTATTTTGTCAGAAATATTCATCAGCAGAATTGGAAGAACTATTTATTTAATTTATCTTCTGCATAATTGCTTTCCTTAACTCAATCTACTTTTTTAACGCTCAACTTTGTCAGAGTGAAGGTTTAGTTCGTTATTTTTACCTCACCCACGTATAAACTTTTATGAAGGTTATATAAAAAAAATCCAACTTAAAATCAACAATACATTTTACAATACAATTAAATAACGTATATCAAAAAATTATATTAAGGTCTCACAAACTTAGAAAATAAATACTTTTATTATGGAATTTCAAACGTTGCCGTTTATCGCCCATATAGCAAAGTCGTAAGAATCAAGGTGATGACTGGTTCTCATCTTTTGCCCTCTACTTTCAAATATTGTTGTTAACAATTTCTTAACTTTACTTGTTTTTGATATATCGGTGATGGACCTTTTTACCCGCGGACTTTTGAGCCCCGGTCTACCCTTTACACGTATAAGCAATACAATATGCATTGCCAATTTAACAAATTCCGAAATCAATTTTGCAATTCATTTTGGATTGAAATTTTTGAAAATAAAATACAGTTAATTTTAACATTAATTAATAATTGTCTCGATCATACAATTAAACTATTTTTAAATTAATTTAAGTAACTTTGTAATATTTAAGAAAAATTGTGCATTATTCTATGCTTTATAAATTACGTTGTAAAATACTAACAGAATTGTTAAATAAGTCAAATTTGGCTTCATTTCGAGCATTGAGTTAAAAAAATAATTGTACACAAATTATATTATCTTTTGAAATTATGAATTTAGTAATTTCCTTAGTTTCATCAATGTTTCTAGTACTGTAAGCAACATTATTTTTTATTAGTAAGAAATATAAATGTATTGAATTCTTTTAATTCATTCGATAATTTTAATCAGATTATTTTTTAGATCGGGTTTGGCGAAGTAAACCATAAAAGTATTGAATTCCTGAATAATGTATTTGCTTCAACTTTGAATTTTGGTTAAGAGTAACCTATTCAAATTATTAAATAATTATATTTTTTATATTCTGCAATATTCAATAATCATACACATATATACAAAAATTGTATATATAAGCAACCTACCTGTAATTAATATTATAGTTCTCATATCCGTCGAGACGTGGATATGAAATTAAAATATTCATATCAAATGTTCATTTTAATGTCAACACGAAAACATAGATTAGAAAGAATGCACATACCAAATTATCAGATACTATCATACAATTATTTTAATGAAAATATTAATCGTACATGCTAACTTATGAAAATATATTGTCACGTAAATCGGTGCGTTGAATAGCATGAAATTATTTTTCTATATATATTTTTATGTACAAAAGGTCATAGTGTGTTTATTATTTATTCAAATATATTGAATTTCAATTCAGATAAATGATTTATAATATCCTTCTATTATATATTCTACAGACGGAATACAAGGCGTCAAACTGAAAATCTATAGCTTCGCACTAATATTCAAATTGGGCAGTTTCCTCGCGAAATGAGTTTTTTTCACCGTTCATATTGCATATGCAATTATTTATGCTCACAAATTATACGCTCTTATTAATTCTTAAAGATATAACGACGGACATAATATTACTTAAAAGCTATTTATAAGATCTTATTGTAATTTATGAAATTATGTATCTAAAATTAAATCTAATAAGCCCACGATACATAAGTAACTGGTTGCAATAAAAACGGATCCTATTTATTTTCAAATCATCTAAAGATAGATCTTGATTTTGTATTGTATATTAATATTTCTATTTATTTATAATAATGTATGTATACAATAGATAAGCTTTGAAGGATTTCAAAATTACTACTTTTATTTGTTATATAAAGCTGGTAGTGCGTAATACTATAATAAACTTCTATGCTTCAAATGACTTGAAATGATGTATTTAGATTGAGTGGCGCGACACTATCACTAACGGCATATTATTTTGCATTTGTATAATTTAGTTAAATATGCATATATCAAAATGATGGACAGCTTATTTTTTTAAAGTGCTGTTAAAATGATCATTAATCATAGTTTTATGTTCGATTGAATTAATTAAACTTAGGGGCCAATCCTGCGGTAAAATGGACAATAACATAGCGTTGTTATGGCAACGCTATCTCATCCTTCTTTCTTGGTACTAAAATGTGTGAAAATGCTACTTATTTGCTGTGCATTTATAACATATGATTTTATGTGTAATTTGCCTGATCGTACAGCAAATAGACAGCAATTTCACAGATTGTTGAACACCAGTTTTTTAGGATAATTTAGGATTGTCATAACAATGCTTTGTTATCGTCTATTGTACCGCTGAATTGGCCTCTTAATTGAATCAAAAACATATTCATTTCGTAGGTTATCTAATTTTAAGTAAATATGATATTCAAATAGGTATAAAATAATCAAAAATTAAATTTAACATATCTATATGTAAAAGTATTAGGTTGGCAACAAAGATAGTGGCACTTACAGCTTGGATGGTTTCAATCGTTTCAATTTAATTTTAAGGTTTGCTTAGGTCCAAATACCTATACCAAGGTTTGCTTACGTCTATTATTAGTACCTAGTAAGCAGTTTAGATGTCCATCAGTATAAAAGAGTTTTTTGATCAATTGCATAGTTTTCGTTTGGCGTTCGTTGAAAGATGGACGATAAATTCAAAAATGTTTGTCATATTTTCTTTTTTTATATCTTCAAAGGTAAAAAGGCATCTTAAGCTCATAAAAAGTTATGAACTATTTATGGTAACGAAGCCTTACAGAAACAGTAGTGTCAAAATTGATTTGCCAAATTTGGTTCTCGTGATTTCTCACTCAAAGATGTAACATGATCTGGGTAACTAGTTGGAGTTGATTATAAAAACATTGTCTACTCTCGCACTTTTCACTCAACCGAAAGTCCAATTCTGATGTCTACATTGAACAACTAACAAAATCAAACCACACAGTCGAAGAAATGCGGCCTAAAATGACCAATTGAAATAGTGATTGATCCATCACATATCTTTGACCACCCGGAAAAAATTATTGGAGCTTTCTTAGAATATTTTGCAATATCCACCATACAGTCCTGACTTTGCACCTTCTGATTACTTTTTGTTTCGATTTTCACAACACTCTTTGAATAGTATACAATTCAGTGATTATGATGGTGCCAAATTGTACCTGATTTAATTAAAGTTGCTAATAAAAACTAGAAGTTTTATGAAAATGGTGTAATGATGCTACTTGAAAGATAACCAAAAGTGAGTGATCAAAATGGACAATACATTTACATACACCATAAAGTTATTTAGTTCCATGATAAAAATATCTTTGATTTACCATAAAAATCCGGACTTACTTAGTTGCCAACCTAATATTATAGTATTTTTACGCATAATTTTCACTAACTTATTTAAATTCTGCATCGGCTAACAATTGTTACTCTTTTGTTGGTAATCAACAACTATCAGTACGATTCATGTATCACAATAGGTTTTACTAAATAAAACAAATAATATTAAATATTTTATAATAATTGTATCCATTTAATTAAACCTACTGCCAGACATAAATATATTTAAAACTAGACTCTGTTCTAGATATAAAGTATTGTGCTCACCATTCTTCCTACATATTTTTGACTTCCAGTGCGTCACTCATCTAAAACATACTACCTTTTCGCATACACCTGGCGCCGCCTCTACCACCCATGATCGCACCACTTGACACGGACCTATTTATGACCTCGCGCTCTCTTATGCGCCTTAGCACATCGCTGGCGCTCGATCTACGCGCGTGGCTCGGGATGACCGCCGGGCTCAAAGCACCACTACCAGACGTATCCATTGCTTCTAAACGAGAGCTGGCTGAACGCGACTTCGAAATGGCGGTGTTCGAATCCCGTATATTTGCATCTGGTGTTGGAACAATTACGATATCCGGAGCAGCCGGCGTAGGTTTCGTTGTCCTTGCGAACGCAAGTGATACTAATGTTTCACTAAGTCGACGTAGACTCAAAATCACAGAAGGACGTCGGGATTGCGATGCTGAACCAATAGGCGGCGGAGATGCGCAAGGAGTTGCTTCACATTCGGATTCAGTGATGGGAGTTGAGCTGGCTGAACCGCTGATCATTGTGTAATCGATATTAACAAGGGCGCGTGGCTGAGAGTTCTGGTGTTGATGACTTCTCCCTAAAAGTTAGACATATCTAATAGTTGGATAGATTCATATATTGACTTAAATTACTTGGTTATGATGAATTATGCTTGGATGCTTTTACTAAAAATCAAATTTAATTTTGAGGTCATTATCATTCATTTCATTAACAACTAATACTACTAAATAACTAATTATATATAACTACTAATACTACTAAGTGAAATACGGACAAAATGGTATAAATTGACAAAATAACACAGTGGTATGTAAAAAATAGTCTTGTTTTAGTAATGATTCCGCAACTGTTTAACATGAAAAAGGCATATTAGAATCCTGTCAGACATTGACCGTTATTGTCATAGTCCTATCGTAGTAATGAGTTCAAACGTTAGTTTCAAACATTAGCTTCTCATGTTTTTGAGGACTTTCTTATCATTCATTGTAATTATTTCTATAAAAATCAATGAGCTCATGCACCAGCAGATAGATATTTCAAATACGCATATTTCGTTCATATATATCATGACCCTATCTTGAAAAGTTTCCGAGTTATAGGCGTTTATCCGTTAGAAACTCAAAAATTTGAAAGAGTTTGTGGCGAATATCTCGGGAACGGTGAAAGATATCATAAAAATTCTTGTACTGGATTAAAGACCTTTTAATTTAGAGTATTGAATCTTAAGACATCAAAGTGCTATCATGTATAGTTTGCAAGTTATAACCGTCTAAAGATTTCATATGTAAAAAATGCCCAAAAATGGCCAAAAAAAAGTTAGTTTTATTAATTTTTCACAGACTTCCCGGGCACGTAAAAGCTTCAATTAAACATCAAGTGAATTGCCACGTGGGCTAGAATAACGTGAAAAAACTGCATTTTAATATTCTCAACGGTTGTCGAATAAATCGAAAAAAACTGAAGATTGATATATTTTATATTGATCAATTTTATCAATCGTTAATGGCATTTTGAAAATTAATAATTTTTGTTAACTTTCGAACAAAATGGAACACTTATACAATGGACAAAATGACATAGTACTAGTTCGTTATCACTACAGGATAGTTCATTCGAGATCATGAAAAAGGAAAAATAAAATCTGTCAAAGGTTATTGGCCTTTCATTTCTACTCTAACTACTTCTAAAAATAGACCAAAAGATCCACAGGTAAAAAAAAGACTTGCATTTTTTGCAAAAGATCATGAGCTCGAGAAAAGTTGCTTGTTAACCTTCGTTGGCCGAAGTCCCAAGAAGAACCAAAAGAATTATTTGTGAACTAACTTCTTAAAAATTAGTATCTCAGTAGGTTCTTACTTTATATGTCATTTTGTCCGTACTTTACAGACAAAATGATTTTTGTAATTAGTTGCAATTTTTCTAAATAAAGATGTTATTATAGTTCCTAATTGATTAAAAAATTATACTAATAGTAGTCATAGTCAATGAATCTATTATGAGCATATTATGAGCAAAAACTATAGAGACTACCTGTAACATCATTAAATAAATAAATATTATTACAAAACAGAACACCATGTCACTTTGTCCATATTCATTAACAACTAACATTCAAGATATCAGTTAAAAATATGCATTGGATTACATACTATGCCTACGCGTGTGCCCCGCAGGTCACTGAATTTCACAAAATGCGACTTTATCTTTATCTTCACTGCATACTTCATCTAAATCTTTTGGGCTATCGGCCCCAGCCCCTCCTGTGCCACTGTAGATAGATTTTGATAAGCGAAAATAAAAATTATCTTTATAAATGAGCACAATATACAGATGTATAATGAAAGTAAAATAGTTGAATAACATTACATTGTATATTTAAGTACTAATTCAAATTCAAAACTAAGTTACTACTACTAACTAATTTTGCTAAGTAAAATCTTTTTTATAGTAAGTTTAATCGTACCTGGGTGGCCCAGCGGGGCCGGCGCTTTGTCACCGCAACGCCATAGTAGATATGGGTGGTGGTCGTACGGGTTTATTGTCCAACAAACGTTCCAATTCCAACATCACCGCTCCACTTAGCCGGGGGAGCAATTGGAGTGCTTGGAGCGATTCGTGCAATTGCTCCGGGCAACTCGCTCCGAGGAGCAGGCACTGGACTGCCTCATGTTTTAAACTCCACGCCACAGATAATTGCGTAGGCGTGCAACCTGATCAAGATTGAAAGACATGTTATTTCTCAGTTTATTTATTAATAATAAGGTATGGATAATGGGGCACTCTAGTGAAAGGCAAGCCAATAAGCAGCATGATAGTAACAAGGCAGACCGTGCATTAAACTTTAGACACTAGTACCTACTGATAATTTCATAATTACTGACAGTTTTAGTTTTAGGTGCTAGTGCAAATGCTATATGTTACTATTATATTATTGCAATATATATTATTATTAATATACAATATGATTGTTATTCAAATTCTTCATATATATTAATGATGATATCAAATTATTTATCGAAACTCAAGAAAATATGAAATTGTTTTAAAGCAGACAGGTCAGACATAAGGCCCGCAGGCCACATCTGGCCCCTAGCCTGAAAAAAATCGGCCTGCGATTGCAAAAAAACATGTCCTTCAGAGCTTTTAGGCTTGTTTTAAATACTCGTTCTCTTAATTATGTTCCCGCCAAACACATTTATGCACGGAAAAATATTCATATTTACATTAGATATACTAATTTAATTATTCAAGAGGATATTCTAGTCTAGCTAGACAAGAAGGGTGGATTTCATGTTTTCATTTTTGAGAGGTTGTCTGTAAAAATTTCGAGTAAATCGGTCCAGTTGAAGTTGAAAAATCGAAAAATTTCGAGAAAAACGCGATTAAAGTTTCGCGGTGAAAGGAACAGAGGAAGATTATCGTGGCCAAACAGGAAACTATCTCCGAAAATAATTAAAATTTCTAGAGTTACTCTTGTACACATATTCTTGAACTTTAAATTTGAATAGTTAAACTTTAAAAACTTAAAAAAAAAACAATATTTTTCTAGCTTCCAGTTTACATAACTTTGATATAATTGTTAACAAACGTCATAAATATTTAACATATTTAAGTAAATAGGTAAAATTTTATAATAATTTAATTGTTTTAATAAGTCTTTAAAGTTTAAAGACTTATTCATTTTTACTTGATATTATGCCTTCGAAATTTTATTTATATACATATATACATGCATGAATATCCATTCTTATTAGCTAACTTAAGTTAACTAAATTATAAGCAATTATTAAAATAAGTATCACACTTTGATTTGTAATCTATAATCAAATTTGCTATAATCTTTCCAATAAGGTAGAAAGAAATTTTAGAAAACAGAAAAACAGAATATAAAAAAAATTTATTTAAATTTTTGAAACTAAACTTTTTACAAAAAACAACTAATTGAAACGAAAAAATCACAAATTATTTGTTAATAGATTAGTGATTCACTTACCAAGTTTTTCAGCTAAACACGAAATATCTTTTAATCTATCACTATGCTTCCTAGTTTCTTCGCCTCGTTCTTTCGTCCAACCGAAACCTTGAATATGATCCTAAAAATAATATTATTCAAATGAAATAAGTTGAGATTTTGAAAGTCACTATGCAATAGTTAGTTCACTTTAATTTAAACTTCATCAATTTGAATTTAACAGTGTATAGTAAGTTGCACATTGCGTGACTCAAACTAATATTAATTTTGTTTAATCGCTTCGAGAAGCCCCGATCGATATAGTAGCGGAGAGCAAAATAACTAACCATGCAAGTATGAGATATTACAAACTGCATGATCATTTTTCAAGCATAATATAAATTGGCTGATAAATGTATTGTTGATACAACTAAAGATTTTTTTTTATTGATAATAGGTTAAATAAAATAACATGAGAACGCTGCAGCATTAGAATTTAAAATAATTTTGCCTAGGGGTTAAATTGTGCAAATATCCCCGAATCCATGCAAAATTTCGATCTTGTCAGATTCAGTTTAATCAACAAGGATTAATTTAGAATCCGGAAGTGATCTGTTTGTATCAGCAACATGTATTCCAATTACGCGATGCGGGCAGGCCACCAAATGGATATTCACACATCAAATATCCATAGGCACATCATACACAATCAACATGCATACACACATTATACATAAATTACAAATACATTCTTGTAGCCATTACTAATTTGAGTATCACCGAAACATCGATTAACTTGTTGAAAAACGTTTATATGTTTGAATTCCATAAGCCTTATTCCATAAAACTATTGCATATTCCATTAAACTGAAGTATACTAAATTTCTGAATAAGCCTTTCGTAGCTTCACCTTCGCGTAGCAAGTTTGAATTATTTTGTTAGAATAAGAAAGTAAATTTTGAAAATTATCGACAATAACCATTACCCAATTCTTATTATTCATATCATTCATATTTCTCTAAAATAAAATTTCTCAAAAAATCATCTGACCCTTTTAGGCAATACTTTCTACAGCTTTCCAAAATAGCTGACCTGTCTTTCAAAAGAATCAATAAGTTCAGTGCATTGCCGATACAAATCAATGTTTGAATCATTTAAATCTAGCACATTTAATATAATTTTTATAGATATATGCAGATAAATTGCAGGATCTTAAAGCTGATGCATTGAAAAAAAATTATAATTTCAATAACTATATGAAATTTAAATAATATACTAAATGAGTGTACAAATCAAAGTTTATATATTTTATATTCATTAATATATTCATTCAAAGTTTGCTGATAAATCAATCTCATTTTATTATCACTAAAATATTGTAAAACTTGAAATTGCACAAATGATTCTCTAAATAATTGATGACATTTTATTGCGCGCAATATTTGTTATCATTATTATGCAACACGTTTAGTAGAGAGTAGAGAGGTCATTATTTTAATTAGAGTCATAATTAAATTAAATCTAGGCAACAATAGTTAAATAACAATGTTTAATCAAAGTATCTGAATACAATATGATAACGCAGACTTTATCGTAAATTTTGATATATATTTGCAAGTTTATATAAAAATAAAGCCGTTGTTGATTTTACAACATATAACATGTCAAAGGGATGTATCACACGAATATAAGCTTTTTATCATCAAATTAGAAAAATATTACTTAAATATATAATATTAACTTTGACTCAATTTTAATAAAATTAAAAAAAAATCATTTACTATCAACAATATGAACAAAAAAAGGTTCGATAAAAAAATATTAAAATGTTGATAAACGTAGGTACTTGAAAAATATAAGAAAAATATTCTAATGGTGCCCCAAATTTTATACATAATTTCAATAAAGTGTAAAGAAAGTATTTAGAACTTAGATACTCATTTCCTATGAAAAATAATATCCAAAAAAAGACTGTTACTTTTTAGATACCCTTAATAACTGTAAATATAAAAAACTTATAACGCAATATATAATTATGATGATCATATGTAAATTTGTAGTAAATTTTTAAGGTAACAAAACATTCGAGATTATTTGTAATTCACCATTTTACATAAATAAATAAAACGTATCTCACTGACCTCTTTATTTATAGCAGCGACTTCATCTTCGGTCCAACTAAATGAATTATATTTTGCTTTAAAACTGCCTCTTGATGTGAAGATTTGGGTATGCGGTTGTTCTCCTGTGGCGCCTGCTAGACCCATAGATAAAGGACCCCATACCATAAGGCCTACGCCCAATTTTATTGTATAATTCAGGGAGGTACAGTTCAGCCTTAAAAGGATGAAATAATAAACCTCTGAACAACAATATTCTTCTTTAATTCATATAGTTTTTATTTAAAAATTAGCCAAAGTTGAAATGAAGGGAGCCAATTCTGAACAATAACATAACATTCTTATGGTAACGCTATGTTATCCTCCTTTCTTGGTACTAAAAACTGTGTAAATATCTATCTAATTGCTGTGCGATCAGGCGTTCTACATATAGAACCGTATGTTATAAATGCGCATCCCAAAGATGCAGTTATGCTATGCGTTCATTCTTGGTTGTTTTAGATCTAAAATATA
Source organism: Ctenocephalides felis (assembly GCF_003426905.1). NCBI lineage: Eukaryota > Metazoa > Arthropoda > Insecta > Siphonaptera > Pulicidae > Ctenocephalides > Ctenocephalides felis. The sequence continues at coordinate 55,623,420 of NW_020537324.1, forward strand.
CCTGATTGCACAGCAAATATATAGCTATTTCACAGTTTTTAGTACCGTTGCCATAACAACGCTATGTGAGAATGTTATCGTCTATTACACCCAGAATTGGCCTTATTATTAGTAAACTTCATTCCGTAATCACTCTTAAATTATTTTATTTATGAATAATAAATGATGCACATTTTTATTCATATTCTTAATTGTGTTCAATAAATTTTTTCATTATGTTTACAATACAGAAGAACCCAGTTTATTCGGACCTCAGTTATGCAAATTCGCGATTATCCGGACTACCAACCGCGACCAATGTATATGTATGTACATCCAACAATTAGAATTTTTGCATAATTAATGCTGCAGTTTAGTATTGTTAGTAGTGTTAATTTCTTAATAATAATTTTTGTTGATATCTATGTATGTATTTGTTATTTTAATAAATGCACAACATTTTTTTCATACATTCGATTATCCGGATTTTTCATTATCCGAATGCCATTATACCGGATAATCGAGTATCTACTGTATTGCATAATATATGAAAAATATTTCATCATACCTTTTCCCTACAAAACATGTGGTACTCCGTCTGCTCGACGATCGGCGTAACACAGTTGAATTGCCGACAATTCGTATATGCTTCCATAATCTGCAAAAATAATCCACAAGAGAGATTATTAGTCATTTAAGAATAAAATACAAAGGTTGTTTTCTATTACAACCCTAAGTCACCTCCACAGGAGTCCATCGCGCCGTTCCCCAATACATCGCCCATCCCTGGGAAATCACGTAGTGCATCGCTCGAACCACCTCTGAAGCAAAGATATATAGTACATTTTTATAATGTTATTAAAAATTTTACGAGACTATCTATAAAATTTGCATATATAATGTTTCATAGGGAAATTGAATAGCACGCGACATACAGTATATTGACTTACATACAAAGATATATCTTTGCAAAATATACACATACACATACACATACACACACACATACATATATATATATATATATATATATATATATATGTATAATTATTTATTATACTAGTACAATTTAATAAATATTAATTTTTTTAACCATATTATTAAGGAATTGAAGATTTCTTTATTTCATAAGTTCAAATATAAAATATATTAAAATATTGCACATGATTTTATTAAAAATATTTAACATTACATTTAAATTTTACGGGAATGTTTTTTTTCGATACCTTGAATTAATAAAATTAAAATAAAGAAAATAAATATAATACATTTAAAATAACACAGACGATTCTTGAATGTATTGCAGAAAACTAATATATAGGGTAGAGCGAGGTATTAAGGTCCAATTTAATTTCCAGTAATTACACTGTCAAAACCAAATGAACTACATCACAACGCATAACACGTATCAAATGAACAACTATCGAAACATATTCAACTGAAATTTCCAGTTGATCCTAATTGCAACAATGTGCTTCACTATTTTCCTAAAATTTTTCATCAGTCCCTTTTCATACCATAGTCGGAGTAAAAAGCGACTGCCAGAGGCAGACAATGTCTCATTTTTAACGGTAAAGAGATTTTACAAAATAACAGCTACATTATTTAGCCAATGCAAAATTCTAAATTCATGTGCACATTTTATACAAAGTTTACATTGTATATAACCTTGATCTGATATTTTCTCAGAAATATTTATCAGCAGAGTTGATAAATATTTCTGACTTAATTATAACAGAGCATTTCATTGATATATCTCTTGAAAAATTGCTTTTTCTAACTTAATATACATGTACAAGTTTCTTATTGTTCACATCTTTGCCAGTGTAAAGCTGTTGCTTTTATAGAGATTATTTAAATGAAACTGATGATTTTTATTAGATTTGATCTAAAAAGATCGATCGTTTATGAGTTCTTTCTATACATCTTTTACCTCACAACGTAATATAGAAATCTATACTTTGTGGTTATTGAGATAATGGTGATGGACTTTTTTACCCATGAATCTTTAATCTTTGCTCTACACTATATGTGATTTGAACTTTCTTTTATTTCACATTTGAAGTAAAGATTATATGATTTTATAATATGTTAATACATATAGAAAATTATATAAAATTTGTCTAAAACTAACAAAAGGATTGAAGACTTTAATATAAAATTGATAACGATTTGATGATTGCTTTTCTTGATAAAAATCAAATATAAAATATGCTTTTATTGAAAAATAATAAATGTTTCATTTTCATTAATATTGATAACAATTTGAAGATTGTTTTTCTTGATATAAATCAAATAAAAAATATGCTTAAAAATAATAAATGTTTCATGAAAAATATGAAGCCGAATTTATAAATAACTTGAAAAATGAAGTCGAATCTAGATCTTGCATTATTAAAATACAATTAAAAGAAGCAAAACAAAATTATTTATATATTACCAAGAGTTTTGAGCGAGTGTAAGAAAATGAAAATGATATATATGTATATATATATATATATATATTTATTTATTATACTTTCCATTTTTCTTTAGAAAATTATTTGTTATTATCATATATAAAACTCGTAGAAACTGATGTCAATTTTGTTCAGATATTTTTATGAATGTTTTCAATTTATTTTCGTATTTGCTTAGATTATATGATACATTATTCGTTGTGTTAATGGTAAGATTTTTCGTCTACTAAAAGCTAATAAAATAAATAGACATACATATATATATAAAACGTTTGCAACTATATAGAAAGCAGTAAAGAGTTTGGCTAAATCTGAATAACGTTTTGTAATGACAACGTGAGTATACAAATATATATTTACGAATATTGAAATATAATTGACATTAACTTAAAGTAAATAAATATTTTTATTTTAACTAATTTTATCTAATTGCTAAACTTTCAGAATGTTTGTAATATTAACTTGATTACTGTAACAAAAGTTTTTGATCGAGCGATCGAATTAGGTATTATATATGAACCAAATAGCAAAATATTACCTCGAATATAAATCAGCTTTAGTTTTAAATCTGCTTATGAAATACAACATTCTGTATTATAAATCGCCTTATAAAAATTCGTAATACCATACCTGGAAAGAGCTCCGAGATGTGCCTAGAATATATCAATATAGTTGTTTTTATGCTTAACTTAATAATTCACTGACCTTCCATGGGACACATGGGATCTGCCTTATGTACTATAACGACATCAATGTAGGGAAGTTGAAGGCGCTCTAAACTGGCTCGGACTGTTTCAACGATATGTTTCCTAGAGAGACCCCGCTCGTCTGACCTACATTTTTTATGAATATAAATATATAGTGCTTAGCATGTTATAATTTATTCGTGGAAAGCATGATCGAATCAAATTTGTTGATTATGCTCATTTCCATATACTACGTGCAATTTAACATAAGATTTAAATTGAATCTATAATATATTTTTATGTTTGAACAAAGTTAAATATTAATTTACTTTAAATAAAATGTGAAGTTAATTCATAATATCAAAATTTATATTAATTTTAGTACAATTAATATAATTGTAATAACTATTATCTAAAACATAAGTATAAAATTGATTGAATAATTTTTATCATGATTTTATGACATAAACTATTTGAAAATGTTAATGCAACTCGCAAAAACTAGCAGGAATACTCGACATAATGAATAAGAATTTAGCAACTTTAAAAATTATGTTTACATGGCCAATTGTAAACCAATTGTAAGCCAACTTAATTGAAACCAATATTTTAGAATTGAATCCCAGATCCCTAATATTTTAGGATGTTCGATAAGGTGATCATCATTATTATACAAATTTTCATAAAAATCGTCGATTTTTCCCCCCAATACGAAAATAAGAAGTAACAACCCAAATTATGTGATTCGAAAAGTTTTAAATCAGTTCAAATGACTTTTTTTAAATCATTGCAGGTACATCTATCCCCCGTTTTATACGTTTACGATCTTACACGAGTTTTGAAAATATTTTTTTCTAACAAAATTCATTAATTCTGCATTTACAATATTATAAACACTAATCTACAATTACATTTTCAATGTTTTACTGTCAAAATACAACACTACAAAATGTATGTTATAGATACAAATTTTTATTGTTGTATGATGGAAATATGTAGATAAGATGGAAACTTCCCGTTTTATGATCAAAATTAAATTTTGTGTGTGTATAACCTAGTTTATTTGAAACACCAAAACAAAAAGCATAATTTGTTTTAAACTTTGTTTTTAATTAGTGACAAAAAGGGCTTTTTTATAGTAATTTTCGTTTAGAACGGTTTTCCATATAAAAATAATTATTTTGAGTACAAGGTTTTTTATAGAGTCTTCAGTGTAAAACGGAGGATAAGTGTATTTTTGAAAAAAAAAACGCCTACAAAAATTTAATAAAATTAAAGAAGAATTATATAATTAAAAACAAACTAAAATATCATAAAATATTGAACTGATTACGGTATAATATTGTATTATTGTTACGGATACAATTGAAAACGAGTATCTTTAAATCATAAATATAAAATGTTAAATAGAGAAAAAAAAATAAAATAAATATTAAAAAAATTATATTACACATTTAGGATTTAAAACAATAAATCTTCATCTGTTGAACATTTTATTTTTTTATGTTAAAAGTTTTTTATATAATTAAATATTGATTAAACAAGGTGAAAAGGGTTTTGATAACATTAATAATAAAAAATACTAAAGTTCTACAAAAATAATATAAACACCTACTAATAGATTAAGATAGATTAATTAATATAATTATTTGAGTGCACATTAAGATATGAAATGAATTCTGTTCTATATCATAAATGTAATTTATATAGGAAATGAAAGTTTTCAATTGCGTATTTACTGAAGAATTAATGTTGAAACTTACTTCGTGCTCCAATATATTTTTGTTGTTACAATATAACTAGATCTCTTCCATCCTCTTCTTTGTAGAATTCTCCCGAGCTCTGTCTCCGCTCTACTTCCTGCAAAGGAACGATTCAATGAAAATTAAGCACAATATATATATATATATATACTCGTATATATATATATATATATATATATGTATGTATATGTATATATACTTCTAAAGTTGTATAAGAATAACTTAATAAACAAGAGAAATAAGTTACAAATAAGAAATGAATTCGGAATGAAATCAATGTTAGGTAACTTTTTAAAATAATACAATTTTATCAAACTCTAGGCTACTCGCTCTTGAGTGATATCTAAATCTTTCATACATTATCTTGTAAGACCAAACAGTGAGGCCAATTTTCCGGTAAAATAGTCCGTAACATAGCGTTGCCATAACAATGCGTTGTATAATTTCGCAACCTGTGACTTGCACGTGTATTATGTAGTGTATGTGGGATGTTTTTTGCGCAAAATGACAGACTTCTGAAGATATTTAAATTAGCCCTATAAACTCGTTGAATTATCTTCTGATTCTAGAAATTCATAAAAATTAACACAAAGATATATTTATCTTAACATTTCTTAGTTTACATGCTTGCTGACTTGAACATACACTTGAGTCGTCTGTAGGCACTGTGAAAATACCCCTGGTTGTGTATTTATACAGTTGCACATATATACAGTAACGTATATGGCCGGCTTTACACATAAAACCTAACTTCACAGATGCGTTATTAATGCACATCAGAAAAAAGCAGTTATAATAACATTCTTTTTTGGCGATTGTGCGTTTTATAGGTTAGGTTTTATATCTAGAACTTCTAACTGCACTGCAAATAATTAGTATTTTGACAGTTTTTACTACAATTTTATATAAAAAGCAGAGTAACAAGTTTAAACAGTCTTGCCATAACAACGCTATGTTACGGACTATTTTACTGGATAATTGGTCCCTGTATCTAATTTTTATTTAAGAAAATTCTAAAACAATAAAATTTTAAATAAAATGTAAATCCATAGTTTAGTAACTTTAAGTACTAATACAATAGGTATATAATAGTATTTATTTTGATTGATATTTATAATATCAATGAAAAAATTTTGTTAGATTAGATTAAGGGATTAGTTTATTAATTTTAATATTCCATTATATACCACGTCTTTAGTAAAACTAGGTCATTGCAACACATTAATATTATATTTTGTAACACTATTTTTTCATGTACGAGACGTATGTACATCTACATATGTATGCACTAAAAAGCTCTTAACAAGACGTACATCTTTTACATCCATCCATATTAGAAAGAAAAACTAAATTATATTTCTAAAAATATTTTTAATAGAATAACATTTTATATTCCACTTTTGCTCTTCCATAGTGGAAAAATCATACAAATTATTTAAAACTAAAACCTCTGATTGTTTCACAGTTGAAGTTAAAAATTCCTTTCACAACAGAAGAGATCCGAATATTTTGTTGTGCAGATAATTCAATTTATCTTATACAAATTAGACCGTCACATTTGACATAGCTTAAACAAAAGTTATTAATGAAACAAAAATATTAACCAGTTAATCACAAATATTAATCGTATAACGCTCACACCGCAGTTCCAAAGGCAAAAGTAAACCGCAGAACAAATTAAAATTTCATTACATAAAACTCTAGTTCGTTAACAGATAGACAGATTTAATTTGCTCGTCGTCAGTTATACTTTATAGTTTTTGTTGGTTGTTGGTTTTAGGTCGTCTCTCACCTGAGTGCGCTTCCGACAGATCAAATAGATTTATTCCACTATCCACCGCAAGCCGCACAATTTGTTCGGCTTGTTCCTCGGTGACGCCCGGGGCGAAAGTTGGCCATGTACCTGTAATTCGATCATTTACATATGTATTAGGACCTACTGCCGAAATAAATTTAATGCCCACATGTTGGGGGTAAATGACATGCATTTTCAATTACATTACGAAACACGATATATTTAGTTTTGTATTACATCACACCTATTTTATAACGTTTATGTCTAATGACGAATATTTTTGAATCAAAATTATAATATAAATTATACTACTCTTTATTATTTCCACTTTTTGACTAGTAATTATGTCAATTATCGAAGTCAGTTAAAATTGAATTGATTGAAAATATTTTAATAGGGATTGTCTGTTAATGTAGAACATAACTAATAGATAGCAAACAAGTATGTATTAATCTACAAGCAACGTTTCTTACCTAGAATTATTTATTATAATTACTTTTATCGAAGTGGATTATATAATTGGATTCAGATGCAACTCAAATTTAAAAAGGCTAATTAGATTTGAATTGAAATTGCACGAGCTTTGAATTATAAATAATAATTTAAAACTTGTGCCATTTGAACAATAAGACAATTTAAAAAATTAAAGTATAGTAGATATATTTAACATTATATCAAACATTGATTTAACATTTATGTCCAATTGTGTTCTAACATTAGTAAGTTTGAGTTGTAGTTAGTATCAGTTATATAACCTTTCAAAATTTTTCATTCGGCAATAGCATCCAATACATACGATGTTTAAAGTTATCATGAGGATTCAGATATGGGGGAGTCCATCAATCACGTAAGCGAGTTTTTAAAGATTTTTGACCCCCCTCCCCCTTGGTGATACATGTTTGATATTCAAAATTAATCTTCTCCTCCCCCACCAAACATCACGTGTGTTTTTATTTATGTGAAAAAACTGTAAATTTTTTTAATAAAGTAAATTTTGTTTGAAAATGTTAGATTTTTTTCAAAAAAATCAGTTAAAAAATAAATACACGTGATATCTTACTATACCCCTCCCTCCCCAACGTGATATCTCGTGATTTTTCCACTGTGATTAAAAACCTCACGTGATTAACGGACGCTCCCTAATTTTAATCTAAAAATTGTAATATTGAACAATTTTATATGCCTCTATATATATTATCAATTTACTTTGTACAGTATTTCATTTTTGTCATTAATTTTAAAATGTTATAGTTTGTTAGATGAAATTGTAATTATTGTAAATTTGAATTATAAAACTTTGTATTAGAAGCTTTTGCATAAAAAAATATTGAGCACCGCAGTTCTAGTATAAATTTTCAAGTTGTAGTATGATGTTTGCATGAACGATTGAATAAAATTTGGTAAAACGGACTGCACTTAATTTATAAATAGCACAATGATACATACCTAGTCCTATATTTGAAACCCTAAGGCCAGATTTTCCTAAATTTTTGTATCGTAAACCAGGAGTAGAGGCACCTTGTCGAAGTGGACCCGTATTTGAACCCAAGGATATGGAGCGCCCTGTAACAAACATAAAAATATAAAAATTAAAAATATTATTAACAAAATAATTTAATAAAGAATATATATTAAACTAATTGATATAAAGAATATTTAGAGTAGGTACTTGTAACTACTAACAAATATAATTTAATATAAAAATTACTGTTACCGTCATAAGTCTTTTCAATTGCATTTTATTGATAAAAGTTATACAAAATTAAATATAACTAAAAAAATGAGACAAAATATTCAAACCAGCAATTTCTATTTGATTTGATTGCGTTTTTCACCACAAAAACAATTTGGAAATCGTCTTGAATGATTTTATTGCGATCACGATAATTCAGTATTTTCAAAAACCTTTATTCAAATTTAATTTTAATATCAGTAAATAGTTTTTAATATTGAAACTAAATAGTAAAATACCCCTTAATATTTCGTATTAGACTGATGAATAAAAATGACAATGATTAGATAAATATACAGCAGTTAATTGTATAAACAGGATAGTCATTTGAGTAAAATTTGTATAATAGGATATAAATAATATATATGTACACATATAAATATGATTATTAATGGCAAGATTAATTTCATTTACTTGAACAATTTATAAAAATAATATGATGGAATTATTTGTTCAAAGTAGTATTGGTAAGCCTTTAAAAGCAAGAATAGTTTATAATTCTTTATTTTGAACTACCTTGTAATGACAACAAGAAATATGCTAATAAAAATGCATTTCTATAAATTGGCATGTGAAAATCATTAGTTGAACGACATTTTATTTTTTTTACAAATTGATTATTATTCTTGAACTCAAAGAACCGTCTTGAAAAATAATTTTTCAGATTCCAGAGAAATTGTTCAATAATTGAACTATTAACAGCTTTTCAAAATTAAGCAAAACATAGAAAAGGTGTGAAGCTGAATTCGTTTGGCCATTATAAGACTTATTACTTAATATTATACATTATATAATATTACCGGCTACCAATATACATTTTTTATACTTGTTCACTGTACTAAAACGATCTTTTATTATATAGAATTGATAAATTGTAGATACAGTTTTTGTAAATGGAGCAATACAACCTTTGTAATCATAAAGCGAACAAATAAATTCTGGTTGAGGTTCATTGTATTTTCTTCATTTAAATCTGTATTTTAAATTGTCTAAAAAATTAGGAACATAGGTTCTCAAACTTGTTTGTGTCGTTGACCCGTTAGACTTTTCCATAAACCCGCTATTTAGCCGATTCCAATTTTTTAAAAAAAATATATTTGTACTAACTTTTCGTACTAAACATTCGAAGTAAAGGTAATCCAAGTTAAGATATTTATTAATTGACTTCATAATAATAATAAAAAGATATTAAAGAGGTTTGTTGTGATCCACAATCATGGATTTCCATAATTCCTTTTCGTTGACGTGAACCCCTTGAAAATTGTCATGGACTCCCGTGGGAATCACTTAGCACAAGAGTGATATTGGGATACGCGTTTCTTTATAATATTTACACTTTTTTTAAAAAAAATTAAACATTAGCTTGATAAAACTATAATTTGATACTGTTCTTCAAATATGGCATTATAAACTTTCTAGTGGAATCATAAATAAAACTATCATTTTTCGAACATCAAATAACCACAGTAAGTAATGCATTATCTTATAGTAGTCTTTACAACGGTTCATAAGATCTTCCATAAAAAAGGAAGAAACTAATATACTGTTTGTTTTAGTAGTAGGTACATCAAATATATATAACGTATCGTATTCCAAGTTTAAAAAGTTCGATGCGCTCACTCACCCAGTTCAAGCGCGGCGCCCGTTCCGCTGAACTCCTCCATGCAGTCCAGCGAAGCGATGGGAGCCCGACAACTGAAAGAAGAACAGAATCCTTTATAATAAATTCAACATTGTACAATTTAATAACACATAAATGTAGTCGGACTTTATTATCGCACAACACATAAAATTGAGCAATATAACTTTCATATAAAATGCCAAGCGTGGAATATTTCTTAAACGCTATTTGATGTGACAATGTGCTGTTTAAATGTTTTCCATCAGTGTAATAAAAAGTCATAAATGTAAAATTGCTTATAAAAACGTAATCATAATAAAACCTTTTAAACGTATAATGCTAGAATAGATTTTTGTCAAAATTTGATAAATGAACATTTTTTTGAATGCTTCTCATACTGTACTAACATCCAGGTTGGATTTACAATAGGGGCGGCAATCGGGGATAGTGCCCAGGGCGGCAATTTTTTTGGGGCGGCAAAATTTGTAAAAAAAATAGAATATGTATGTAATAATAGAACAAGTATGTAGTAATCCATGATGAATTTTTTGCAAGCAAATAGTTATTTTAACCCTTTCCACTCGCCGGAGCGGTGGCATTCAAGTGGAAAGAGTCACTTTTAGAAAAATGAGTTAAAAAATGGGGCGGCATTTTCGTCAGTGCACCAGGACGCCAAATTTCTAAATCCGGCTCTGCTAACATCCAATATATATTTTTTATAGCAATAGATTTCGAAATCTAACATAATTAAACCACTTTTCATAGGCCTATAATATTTTATAGGGTTCTATTTGACAATCAACTCAATCACCAAATCAAAGTGTCATCAAAATCCCAGAAGAGTAAACCTGAGTGTTCCCTTGTGAAACAATTATCATATAATGTATCAAAATTTATTTTTAAAGTCATTTTTGTAGTAATAAAAATCATAGAAGTTGGTGAAGCTTGTATAGTATAAAATACTATAAAATACTCAATACAAATTGAGATAAGAAATTCAGTTTCTTTTAATACTTATGAAAATAGAGAGACTCGTTCACACCCATATTATATATATATATAGATATATAATATTATATGTTTGACATACATTTATAAAATTATTTATTTTCGATCATCTATATAAACATAAGACATTAAATCAAATATTCCATAATAAAACAAAATTGATCTAAGAACTATATCCAGGTATCAATTTACAGGGATGGTAGAATAAAAAAGGATAAGAATGAAAAAGATATTTTAAATTAAAATTTAAAATTATTAATATAAATAGAAATGTAAACAAAATTTGTATTTATTATCAAAATCTCTATAAAATATCTGATACTTTGATGCGCGTATGCCTAATTATCGATTATTTTCAATTCTCTATTTAAATGTTTTTTTTTTTACTTTTTTTATTGGATGAAAATATTCAATGTTAAATTTATTTTAATAAATTATATCGTTAGGTTATTTAATATTTATATGTCATCCTATACAAACTTCTTTTCATTATAATTTTTAGTTCTTTTTTTCGTCAATACAAGTAAAATGGACGCTGCGTTCTCTCAAAAAGTAAATTACCATTTTTGGCATTTTTCTTTGAAACTAATCAGAACGTCTTTTCATCAATAGGGTTCAAATGTTTTGTGAATCATTCAAATCGTTTGACCCCGTGGACGAAAAATTGTATCCGCACATACGTACACATATGCACATATACATATGTACATACATACATATACGCACACAAAATGTTCAAAGGCTTCGAAACGTAAAGATACACAAAAATGTTAATTTTTGATTTTTTGCGATTACTGTAACTTACCCTACGAAAGGTTAAAAAAACAAAATATGTCATTAGATTTTTTTCTAATTCTTCTGTTATGAGTTCTTTCTAACAACTTTCTGGATAGATAATTATAATGATCAGCAAGTCTGTATTTATATGATATCATTTCTAATGAAGTATATAATTTTTAAACATATATATTATTGTTATTTCTACATATTTTATAAATTTTATAAATAAATTTAATATATTGTTATTTCGACTTTATGTAAACCCTATTCAGTTGGGTAAACTACTGGTAAGCCAAACTGAATCAATAAAAAGGCGCCGAAAGGTGCGCGGTGTACTATACAATATTTATAAAATTGAATTAAGATAGAAATAATATAATGATATAGAATTTGTGTACTAAATTGACTGAACTTCATTGTAACAAACGATTGTATAAAACTGAAAACTATAATCTATAAATGAATTTTTAAATTGTCAATCAAATTATTGAAAATTAGAATGAAAAGAAGTTGGTATAAGATGATATATAAATATTAAATAACTTGAAATTATAATTCATAAAATAAATTTAACATTGAATAAACAAATCAATTGTATTAATGCATGATATATTTTTGCCCTATTAAATTTTTCTCTAAAAGGCCAGTTATGGTTAGAGTTTGAATAAAATACTGATTTAATTAAATATAATAAGATGTTGGAGTTATAAATAGAAAACATACTAAAGTTGAAATATTCCACTATAATGGAAAACTGCAGGATGGAGTAATTGGTTGCAACTGTTCTGAATGCAAATCTGATCGCATTTTGTATACATAGAAATGTCAGCTTTATATTGTCAAGCTGAAGAGAATTCAATTCAATGATTCAATGAATAACATTAGCAAAGAGTAACATTGCAAACTCATAACAAAATAGTGTATATAGGATATAAAATATTACAGAAGAATTTCTAACAATTGTTAAGAGATAAAATTTATTGTCAAAAATGTTTTTATTAAAACACTTAAAATCTTGTCATCTAACAGCGAGCTTCTATCTTATTTTATTTGCATTCTAGCTTAAATCTTGACAATTGACACTATTTTAGGATGTATCAGAAATTTGATAAAATATTAATTTTGCCAACATGGTTTTATTTGATATTTTGCATCTTGATGCTCATAGGTTACGATAAAGACCGTCTTTATTTTTTTCTTTCAACCGAAATTCTGATTGAATTTTGAACCTTAAAATATTTAAATTATTTCCGACTTCAAAAACCACATTTAATAAACGGTACACAACAAACTTCGTTAATAAATATGGTTATAAATAAATTCATTTCTTTGGCATATGATTTTATATAATTTGTCATATGCTTTCACTTACTATATAATTATAGGCAAATAGAGTTATCAACCAAAACTTTACGATCCACTTTATAATAGCAAGTTACACTTTTTGCACTATTTTCTTAAATAAATTTAACTCAAATGTTTTATGTATCTGCTATGATGAGAAACAACCAACTGAATAAAAACAAAAGTACAACAAAACGCCAGAACATATTCTATGAATAAAAAAGTTCGTAATCAATATAGAGTGGCTTTATCAAAACCATAATCTTTTATTCCTACAATAGTGAATAGTGTATATAATTTTGAATCGATTTGTACCTTAACATGCCATTCGATGAAAATATCTTTTGTACTAATAATATATAATGGATGAACTTACAAATCTAGTACTACGAACGAATGTACTGAAAAAAAACAAATATTATATTTTCTTGATAGTGATGATAAATGATCAATGAAAATGAGAAATGAGAAAGCTATTTAATTCACTCGAATCGAAAATTGAAAATTGGATAATTGTTTATATACTTCTCATAGATAAAAATCATATAAAATCCGAATCCTATTACTCCAACCCCGAAATCAATTCAAAATAGTTGGATAAATATCTACATTAAAATTTCTTGGAAAACATATTGTCTGAAAAATTAATGTGATGTTAATTATTAGCTATCTAAGATTTATTTAAACAAATTATTTCAAAAACTCTAGAAATTAATTTGTCACTGACTAACAATTCAATCAAAATGCTTTCTTAATGCTTTTCTGAAAAAAAAAAACACAAAACCACCAAGCTTTTGCATTGCACTATATTGTGTTACTAATAATTGATTTGTATTTTTCAGTAAACTCTTCTATAAGACTCATCTAGTAATCTTTTTTTGCATTTTCTGCGCTTTTTGCCTCATAAATAATAAAGAAATGCTTTTCAAAATCATTCAAATCGGTTAATCCAAGATTTCGAAACGCAAATTTGTATCCGAATCTACACATACACATACTGACATACACACACATACATTCATTGTTTCTAAGGTATGGCAAAATGTGCAGGAGGCTTTGAAACTTTAAAGCTTTTTGCGAATACCTGATATAATATTACGTTAATATATTAGTAAAAGCGAAATATATAACTAAATGCAATCATATAGAAGGGAATAAATTCAAAAAGTTAAAATTATACTTTTAATTATGTAAAATGTAATATGGAACATAGATGTTTGACCACGAACTGTCACCACCGAATTTCCAAAATCATTTTCACTATAATTGTGTAATTGGTAACAAAATAACATTTATGATTTATATAATTATAAAGCATAAAGCATAAATTATTATGCCATATATTTACGATATTTGCATATCTATAATTACACAAAATAACAATAGCTCAAATTAACAAAAAACAATAGCTCAAATCAATATGCAAATATACTTGTAATAAATTACCGATATATTGTTGTGACGGGGTTAGAATCCTCACTTGTATTATCTGCATTATTGTTATTATCATTTGCAGTTGTATTACACATAACAACAGCCATCTTGTAGAAACCTTAATTAATATTCTAATTTATTCTAATTTAATTGCACTCGAGTATATTATACTTAAATTTACTTTAGCGGCGTGAAAGCTTCTGATGTGTCGAACTAATTTGGGAGCGTTGGTTTGAGAGGTACTTAAAATTAATTAAATTTCGTTTGGCTGCATACGTAATATTTATTTAAGGGCAATGTTTACATTATAACTTTTTCAAAGAACACAATTTAACTTAGGGACACCTATGTTTCGACGTATTCACAAGCACTGAGATATGTAGCGCGTGTTTATCCGGAAACTCCTTCGCTATAAGTTCAATATCATTTTATTGGTTATAAATCTCTTCGCGCACTCAAAGTGGCATGATATACGGATCCGGGTACACATATTAGGATACACATACACGCGGCAAGACACATTGCGAGAGGTCACGAGTGTGCGAACTGGCGCGAAGGTACATATGATCGAATTGGAATTGATTTGGTGCGCGATCGGAATTTACATTTGAACACTAGATATTCTTTGAACCTCCCCGAATGTCCGTTATGAATGGCCTGAGGGCGACTGCGAGATGTCGCAGCGGATTACCGTGTGACACATCGCACAACACTGACGGCGTGCATCGGGCGCCGCAATAGGTCGAACCACGAACGGCGGTAGGCGCAGTGTGTATAATTCATGCGGAAGAAGCGATGAAAAAGCGTAGCGGCAGGCGTGCGCGCGCGCCACGCCGCGCTACTTTTCGGGTCGTCCGGGGTGACTTTGAACCCGCGTGCCACTTAGCACGAGACTGCCGATGGATAGGTTAGTGTTTCAATCACCTACGCTCAATCGATTCATTCGCATTCGCATCTCATGCATTATAGACGAAACTGATTGACTAATGAATTGCCGTCAAAACCGTCGACACAATGATCTAACAAAACAATTACGTTCGAGCACATACTTCCAAAAGTGTATATTTCAAATTTTCAAAACATATAATTTTATTTCAGGTGTTTGCTATTTTTTGAAAATTCCAAATAGATAATAATACCAAAAAGTCAATTATTATAACAATTGATATAGTTATCAAAATTATTGATATGATTATCATAATAGTATCAGAAACACTGAATCTAAATCTAAATCTAAATGTAAATATAAATGTAAATAAAAATGTAAATGTGAATGTCAATGTAAATGTAACTGTAAATGCCAATGTAAATGTAAATGTAAATGTAAATTTAAATGTAAATGCCAATGTAAATGTAAATGTAAATGTAAATGTAAATTTAAATGTAAATGCCAATGTAAATGTAAATGCTAAATGTAAATGTAAATGTAAACGCAAATGTAAATGTAAATGTAAATGTAAATGCAAATGTAAATGCAAATGTCGATGTAAATGTGAATGTAAATGCGAATGTAATGTAATGATGTGTAAATGTTTACGACTAGTTGTCCTTGGCATCGTGGCGGCAAATTGCTGAAACTTTTTTTACCGTAATTTAAAATTTTCAAAAGCTTAATAATTTCTTTTAAATATTGTAAAAATAGATTTTTTGAGAATTATAAAATTTTTTAAACGCTTCGTCGTAGCCTAATGGTTAAACATTATAAATATTGATACGGAATCCATAAAAAAGTGCACAAAACATGTGAGTTATTAAAATCTCTATAAAAGATCTGATGATTTGATGTGCATATGTGTAATTATCATGTTTGACCGCCAAATAATATTCTTTTTTAATTGTTTTTATTGGATCTCCGGCCTACCTTCCCAAACATTTGATCAATTTTTCATTCCGTCAAAATAAATATAATGTTATCTAGATCGTTTAAATCAGACGCTCTACTCTCCCAAAAACTGTTTTTTACAGTTCTTGCACCATATCTTCAAAAAGCTGAAATTGCCTTCTTAAAATTAATCAGTACATCTTCTCATAAATAGGAATAGAATGTTTTTTGAATCATTCAAATCGGTTGAGCTCTCGAAATCGAATACCTACTATACACACATTAACATACACATATATTCATTTTTCTAAGGTATACTAAAATGTTCAGAAACCTTTAAAACGTAAAGTTATGCAAAAATTTTCATCTTCGATATTTTGCGATTATATTATAGTTACAAAATAAAATGATTATATAACAATATAACTTACCAGGAAAGTTAAAAATATTCTTACTAAAACTTCAATTTAGGTAATTTTTTTTAACATCAAATGGCTTTTTAATTACTGAAATCGGTTCAGGCGTTTTTGAGAAAGCGTCGATCAAAGGTTTAATTCTGACAAATGTCAAAAAAACGATGAGCTAAAACTTCGACGAAAAATTTTTCACTTTTCTGCAATTTACAAAGAAACGGCCCGGCCGATCGCCGCACAGAAACGATAGTCCTCATCGGGATACATCGAATGGCTTTTAAATTTTTGAAATCGGTCTAGCCGTTTTGGAGAAAACGTCGATTTACGGCAAAAAAATCTGTTCACATACACGCACACACACACATACACACATACTTTTTCCAAATTTGGTCTCATTCGATTCAGAATGGCTTGAAACGTCGAGAAAACATAAAATTAGCGAATCGGATTTTTTAATGAAAACATAAACTTCTCCTTCGGGAAGTTAATAACATAAAATTTCATTATTGAGTGTCCCACAATTATTAGATAATTATTTTTAGGCTTTACTTCACGAGATTTTTTATTATAAAACTAGTATTTTACCATTTTACGATCCTGATTATGCGCAAACTTTTGATGTAACTTGCCAATACACTTTAGTATAACTTTTTTGAAGAATGACCTTTCAAAGTAGATAAATTATGAAAATTTTAAAATCATAGCTTAACAAATAGTTCTAATTCTAGAAAACTTGGGGCAATTTATGTAATTGGTTTTGACTGTTGCCATAGAAATTTTATTTACGGTTGCAAATTCAAAGTTAGAATATTAAAAATTAACCAGAATAACCAAAGAATGGTTACAGTTTTACTAAAGCCTTAGAGTGTTTCTAAAGCTTTAGGGTGTTACTAAAGCTCTAGGCACTTACAAGCTATTGACTTTCACACTGTATTTTTTCTATTTTTTTTCAAAACTATATATATATTTTTCTAGTTTTTTTTTCATGATAGTTACGATCAATACTGTCACCTCGTTTCAGCTAGACGTTGAGTTTTGGGACACCTGTATATTAAGATTGAATTATATATTGACATTGATATATATATATATATATATATATATTTATCAAAAATGTATTCCGCAATTGTCATTGTAAACATCCAATCAATCCCAAAACCAGATTTCTTAATATCTTAGTTATGATCATAATCTTTTCGCTCAAAGCCAACAAAATGATTCCATTATTTGACAATCTATGTTCTTATATATTATACCATAATTAGTCAATGTAAAGTTTTAAGATATACATATAATTAGTCGACACAAAGTGGCTAACCCCGGTCGAAGGATGCGGCGCGGCGCATCGATTTACAAACAACGCGTGTGCGACAACGTGTGCGATGCGGACACGTTGGAATATTCACGTCAGGCCGAATGGTAATTGATCAATTTAAACCGCAAGGCGATTAGCTATTCCAATATAAATCCCTACGACCCGCTCACATTGTGAGAATTAATCAATAAAGTTTAATCCGATAAAAAATTGGAAAACAATTTTATGCAGAGTTCAGAAATGGTAATTGAATCATTAAAATTGTCCAGAAAAGTTTTATTAATTTAGAAACCAGATTTTTTATAATACAAAATAAAACCACATTAATATATATTAACCTTAAGGTGACCATATTTTTTAGGTCAAAACCGGGACGACAATTTTTAGTTATGCGGAGGGGGAAAAGAGGTTGCTTCAAAATAACAAATGCTACTTAACGATACACTACAAAATCAGCTTTCTTATATGAATAATTATTTTTATAATCGGAATTGTGGACTTTTAGAAATAACTTTATTATTTAATTATATCTTTTACATATGTTTTATCTCTATGTTTTCTCGCTCTTGAGCCTTGTATGAAACTTCACTCAATTTTCTTCACAATTAATTTGAAGAAATTAACAATTGTTCATTTATTTTTATAATTTTTGTTAGTTAACCTATTAGTTATTAAATAACCGGGACAATCCGTGACAAATGATCTAAATCAGGGACACATATTGCTTTTAGAAAAACCCGAGACACAAGGTGGAAATCCGGGACGTATGGTCACCTTAAGTAACCTTAATTTAATAATTGGCCTTAACACAATCTATTATAGACCAACAACAAATATTGATATAATTTGAAATAGATATTTAATTACAACACATTTACAATTCTTTAGAAATTTGACCAATAAAGTTAAAAATCATGACATTTTCAGGTTTTTATTTATCAAGTATTATCAAGTATTTTACCAGTTTACAATACTGATTAAATGCGCCAACCTTTGGTAACATTTTGTGTGTGGTGTCGACACACTTGACAACATTTTTTTAAATTTTAAAATCATAGTTCAACAAAAAGTCGTAATTTTTAAAAACTTGGGGATATTATGTTATTATTTTTGATTGCGTTCCTAGAAATTTTATTCACTGTTATGGTTCCAAAGTTTGTAAACAAAATTAGTAAAAAATAACAAAAAAAACGGTCATTATTTCACGAAAGCTCTCGACTGCACTTAAAGCTCATAATTTACAAACAACGTGAGATTTTTTTTTCTATTTTTTTTCAGAATGGTTAAGGTCAACACTATCACCCCGTTTCAGCTTAACGTCAAGTTCTGGGACACATAATATATATATATATATATATATATATATATATATATATATATTATATAATACATATATAGTATAATATATAATGACTCGTTAAAATTTTTCCAAGCATATAACATGTATCGATGAGAAGACTTTTTAAAACTTCTTCATTTATTTTACTTTAATTTAATATTTATTTTAATTCAATAGTCATTAACAGTCGTGCTTTATAACTTGTTATAGTAATTGGTGCATTACATTTTCCGTGTATTTTATTTTTTCTTTAAATTATTTGTATGCACTGAAAATGGGTCAAATCAGGACCCGAAATGATTGACAATAAAACATTTTACTTCAATAAAATAGTTTCAATTATTGGATAAACGCCCAAGAACAACTTTATTATAATGCTTCACCATCTGAAAAAACCTCTCGATTTAGTATAATTATATATTAGAGTTGCAAAATTTAAGTAAACGAAATTAGTAAAAAATAACTAAAAAATTGTCATTATTTTAGCAAAGCTCTGGATTGCACTTAAAAGCTCTTAATTTACAAACAACGTGAGATTTTTTTTTCTAATTATTTTCAGAACAGTTAAGGTCAACACTATCACCCCGTTTCGGCTTGACGTCAAGATGGGGCACCTAATGTATTACTAATGAGACACCTAATATATACTATAGTACTATAACATACTATATATTATAGTTGCAAAAAATCCACATTGAACATAAAAATTTTAAGTACAAAATTACGAAATGGGACTGAATTTTACAAATGATATAAAAAGATAGTAAAATCCAGAAAATATACTTCTTTTCTTATAATGTTCTAATACGTGATTTTGATTGAATTCTAAATATCGATCGACAAAACACTTGATAAAGATAGAATTTTTGTATCACATTTGTATAATAACCAAAAGCATTTAATGTTTAATAATTGATAATTGACAATATTTAGTGTAATTTTTTGTCATTATCAACATAAGCTTCTCAGAAATTGTAAATACTATATTTATTTGTAGTTACTAATGCATTGCCACATAGCCTTTCAGTATTCCGTAGTTTTTCTTTATAATTATTTTAGCTATTTTCGGGGGAAAAAACAGGATATTTAGTCTTATTTTCATTATTTTTTTTAAGTTATTAGTGTTAGTTAACCAGTTAACTGTGGTTGATTGATATACTGGTCATAGAGAAGTGGTAGAATTTTGTGTATTGACGAGTATACTTGTCATACATATAAATTTCTGAACATTGGCAATTTATATTGCAACTTAATAAGGAAAACAAAACATTTTCTCAAATTCAAAAATATTTAGAATGCTATGAGTATATAGAAGTATATATAAATTGATGTGAGTGGCATTTTGACTTAATATAAAATTTCACCCCGGTTCTAACGAAATAAAATTTAACGCTCATAAAAAATATTAGAAAAATATTCTGTTTAAAGTGCTTGCATGAGTTGAGCTCATTAATTGACACGTTATATTAAATATTGTAATAAATTGGTTACACAAGTTATTCTCGGTTATGTATTCATTGTACAAGTAATAAACAGCAATATACATTTAGTACCTTAGGCTAATACTTTATAATATCACATAATTTTCTGCACAGTCATCAGAACTGAACAATAAAAGTAATATACAGTAATTAGAAATGTTCCCAAAATATTTTGCCTATAAATATATAATGAAGATGATTTGAATTGAAATTAGTTCACCAATTTTCTTAAGTACATACGAACATTGACTCAAATAGTTGAAATTCTTGTAGAAGCTCGAAATGCGCAAATAGAACTTCACCTCTATTCAGAGAAGTCGTAGTTCATGAACCATACGAGCAAGTGAACTCATGCAGTGATTGGATTTGCAAGCGAATTGCAACGACACTGGCTTTGGAAGCTTTGGATTATATTACATATAAAATTTTATTAGATTTGCAGCTGCAAGCGACTTCTTTCGATGTTTTCAGCTATCAAATTTATTGCCGAAGGAAATTCGCAGATAAACTTCAAAACGCGATTACTGTTATACATACTATAAAGTATGGGTGGGACACAAAAGTCGGATTTCATTTTTAGTAACTATAATGTCTAAACCAAACAAACTATATTACAACACATAACAGGTGTCAAATTCCCAGTTAATTCTTTATAATAAAAAAACGTTTTTTACTATTTGTATAAAATTTGTCATTTGTCCCTATTTGCCAATAATAGCTATATTATTCAACCAATACGACATATAAATTTCATAAACGCATTTTTTATAAAGATCTCACTTTATATAATCGTTTTATCAGGTATTCTTCTAACCTAATTAAAAATTTAAAGTTCAAGTTTAAATTGTTCTAAATTAAACTACTTGTAGCAAGGCCGTAATATTTCAGTAAGCTCTATAAGACCATGATATGTATCGCCAAAAAAGTTTCATAAAAATTAGCTTAAATTTTTTTTTTCAACAGTTAATACAACAAAACGGCTCGGTAGATTTTCACCTAAAACTTACCAGTATCCTTCCCAACTAATATCTTTCGAACAGTTTTTGATTTTTTAAAATTGATTTGGTAGTATCAGCTTAAATGTGGACACTTTTTTTCAAATTACAAAGAAACGGTTAGGCCGATCGTCGCTCAAAACTGAGAAAAGATAATCCTCATCGAGATACATCAAATGGCTTTTAAAATTTTGAAATCGGTTCAGGCGTTTTTGAGCAAACGCCGATGAAAAGTCTAATTTTGACAAATGCCAAAAAAACGATACCAATTTTTGCAAACTTTGACGAATTTTTAAAGCTAAACGAGTTGTCGTGGGACAGTAATATTTTAGTAAAGTTAGAAAATAATAATAAAAGTCGTCGAACAAAAATTTTTTAACACTTTATTACAAGAACATAGCCCGGACAATCTCCACCAAAAACTAATCAGCACGATTCCCAACCAATATCTTTGGAACGGTTTTTGAATTTTCAGAATCGATTCAGAATTGCGGGCTAAAACTTGGACGAAATTTTTTTCATTTTTCTGCTATATATGAAGAAACGGCTTGGCCGATCGTCGCACAAAACTGACAAACAATAGTCCTCATCGAGATACTTCAAATGGCTTTTAAATTTTTGAAATACGGCTAGACGTTTTTGAGAAAACGTCGATTTACGGCAAAAAATCTGTTCACGCACACACACACATACTTTTTCCAAATTTGGTCTCATTCGATTCAAAATGGCTTGAATTGTCGAGAAAACATAAAAATAGCGAATCGGATTTTTTTATGTAAACATAAACTTCTTCTTCGGAAAGTTAATAATAAATATTGATTGGATTATTTTAGGTTTGCTGAATTTATGCGCGCGACTAAAGTTAGTAGACTTTTGTTAAAATAATTACAAGCGCATTATCAAGTTTGATGTAAATAAAAAAATACATGACCCCAAGCTCCAACGATCATAAAAACAATTATTTGAAAAACTTATTATTTTTGGCAAACTACTGTAACAAAATTCGGTTTCTGCGCATGATGTATAGACACGAATAGTACTGAGTGTTACCGGATCAAGTTCATATCTTATTTATAAGCACTTCGGCATTCTCTCATCTAAAAATATACGAAAGCTTTGTAATGTCGCGAATATCCTCTCTATAGATAATAAATATAGGTGGATATCTCCTGAACCAAACTAATCATATTACTTTATATATCGACGATGTGCTCGTGTAACTCGATAAGTGTAAAGACACGCTTGATAAAATCTTCATACGACATCTTGTTACTTCTCCATGTAATTAAACACGATCGAGAACATTAAATACGCTTGATGAATTTGTTGACAGTTTCGATACTGATATTTCACTATAAATCAAGTACAAAATTGATTGTGCAAAGAACAGTTACAAAGATAAAAATGGCAGCTACATAGAACTACTGCCTCATAAACATGTTTCTGCTGTAAGTTTTGAAAACTTTTGAAAACTTTGAAACCGCTAGTTCTGCCTTCTATAAAAACTAAACATAATGTTTGAATCATCCATATCGGATGCACCCTTTTTTCAAAAACTGCTTTTTCCTGCCTCCGAAACTGCTGGACCGGCCTTTGCAAAAAATTAATCAGAACACCTCGCCGTAAATACGAATCCCGTTTCCGTAAAAACTGAATTTCTAAGTGGACATTCGTCAAAAATTGGTTGATCGGTACATACATTCATTATTTCTAAGGCATGCCAAAACTCAGAATTCAAAAACATCTGAAGTGTATCTGAAAGATATGCAAAAATTTTTATTTTCGATTTTTGGAAAATTATTATAATTTACCCTACAGAAATTGAAAAGCTTGTACCGAATTCAAAATTTTCAAAGCCAACGATCGATTGAACCATAATTAGCGGATAAGCGCATTTTCATATTTAGCCAAAAATCTTGAACTGAAAATTCAAAAACTGTTCTCAAATTTGGTAATCGTGATTACATTTTATTAAAAATTAGCTTAGCTATACTATAAATTCAGAATTGCATTTAACTTGAATATTTACAATGCCACCCTATAAAGAAGTTAATAAATTGTATTTCATACTATGATGTATTTAATCGTCTGATTAAAGCCTAATGTCATAGTATGAAAACAATATTTTTTAAAATAATTATTTATACAAAAAGCTCAGAAATTGTATTTCATTCAAAGTGAAAGGTAATAATTACTATTTCACAATAATGAAGATAATTTATTGTGAAGTTTATTTAAAAAAAAAATTATTCATATAAATTCAAGTTTAAAATACGAAACCATATTAAACGAAATCTCTGCAAAAATGAGCATCTCATTTTTTTGCACGCTGTAATAGCGTCTATTCATTACTCATGAACCCATTTATTCGTTTAGTTTACCAAATGCAAGTACTTACTATTGACATTTTCCATAAGTTATTTTAAAGTAGTGCAATAAAAACTTTATTATATGGCAGGAAGTATTTTTATATATTTGATTTTCAGTATTATAAATATATAATTGTAAATATTGTATAATAAAAATATCATGAAATAGTAAATAGTAATATAAATAACTATTTCAAATTGGATAGTTTTACGAAGTGCATATTGACGAAAAGTACATGGCGTCTCCACCGCAAATTAGTTTGGCACGACGATAACATCTATTAAAATCTGAATCAATGCCATAGACGAGCATATCAGCGACATGTGTAGCCAGAACTAATATATACTCTCGAAAATGTAATTATATTGCTAACACATTTCGCTTAGGATCTCTTGATGTACTTGGGCGTATTATATGTGCCATATACACGTGAATAGAGACGTCAAATGCACGGTTCGAGGGCTTTATAAAATCCAGTATGAGCATTGATGAAACGAAAATAAACTAATCGTAATACTTACAACATGAACTAAGTGTGAATGAGACTAGCTATAAATATTAACACGTAAATGACACTTTGCGTTAAGGTACGTTGCATTAACTACCCGCTATATATAAATAATCGGCTTATAAGAATCGTCATTTGCTGTTTAGATAAAATTTTTAACTTTCCATTTCAAAAATAATTTGTTTGTTTTGCATTAAAAACTTATCATTGATGTCAATTGGTAATTTAAAAAAACAATTGTGATCTATCCAAAATCAATTCAAACCTTATAGTCGTCATGAATAGCTACTAATATTTTCTTATTTGATTTGAAAATGAGTATAGATTATAGGTTTGATACCATTGATGAAGGATTATAATATAATTCCGAACATATTACAATCACGATTTCCTCTTAGCTTCCTGAGGCTTAAATATACCTGTACTAATTCATAGAAGCAATAATACCTCGACATTTTGATCAAAATAATATGCAAATGTAGATTAAGTTGTAGATTTACGGAACACATATTTTTATGTCTAATAAAACTGTTGCAAATCAATCAAGTAATATTTGCCGAAATATCTAGTAATATGTCGATCAAAATATAAACACATTATATGTAAATAACTCATAGGTTTTATGAGTTCAGCACGTGGTTAAGATCATATTATTTATGATAATATCAACAAATTTTTTAAAATTTTGTTTAGTTTTAAAATATTTGGTAATGAATCATCTTCTGTATCTTTTAAATTGATTGAAATATTTGATAAAATAGACGTAATATACATAAAGACTTTCACTAAAATGCATTAAATATATACAAAATATATATCTTATATATAAAAATGGATCGCAAAATGTGTTGGTAAGCGCATAACTCAACAACGCGTGGACCAATTTGGCCAATTCTTTTTTTAAAATGTTCGTTGAAGTCCAAGGATGGTTGTTACGGCGAGAAAAAAACGAATAATTGCCGGGAAAACCCTAAAAACAGCCCTTTTCTTCTTTAATCGAGTAGACAACGCAATTTGTAAAAAAAACAATGATCTATGACATGACATTTTGTGTAGTTTTTGATAATCTAATTTTGAATATATTTATATAAACATAGAAATATCTTTCTATTATTCAAGCTATCTTGGCAGCCAAAAACATTGATGTAAATTAATTAAATTTCAAAATTCAAGAACAAATTACGGGCGAATCAGTTGATTCGGCAACTAACCAAGACGATCCACCGGAGTTTTTAAACTCGCTGGATTTGCTAGGATTGTCACCTCACAATCTTCAATTAAAGGTTGGATCGGCAATTATAATGTTGCGAAATATCGACCAACTATATTCAAAGGATAGTATAAAGCAGAAGATGTTCGTTTATGGTATCATTAAGTGTTTGTGGTATTAATTTAGAAAACCCATGCTTCTCACATGGAAAATTGTATGTTGTTTGTTCCCGTATTGGAAAACCATCATATTTATTTGTCTATGCGCTAGGTAATCAAACAAAAAACATCGTTTATCGCAAAGCACTACAATGAAAATTGAACTGATTTTTGAATTATGATTTACATTGTTAAAATTACTTACTTTTAAATGCTTATAGTGTTTTATTTAATTATTTTTAATTCACACCGAATTATTACCAGGGTGACGGTTCTGTCCAGGATAATTTTTTGCAAAGAATAGAGAAAAGGTAGGCACAAAACACCGCCACATTACAATTTTTTTTGACAGGACGAAGTCTGTCGGGCCGGCTAGTAATATATAAATATGTACTTTAATGGTGTCCTGAATATGTTTTTAATGACTTTAAAGAACCATAATGAACTCAGTTATGAATGAATGAATTTCAAATACAAATTCCTAATTATCAAAATCAATTTACTTGAATAAAACTTTATGTAATCAAATCTACTCATTTGGTATGGCATTGTTTTAATCTATTAAGTTTATTTGAAACAATTTTGAGGCAAAAAGCTTTAGAAAGATTGTCATAACTATTTGTAGAACAATTGCATATAAAAATGATCATTTAATATAATTTCCGTATCAATTGAAAAAATATATTATTATTTTACATTGCAATATAAAGCTATAAAGCAAATTTATAAATTCATTATAAGACTGCAAAATGTAAATTGCAGTGAATAGCAATGCAATTTTCTGTCCTTATTGTACAATTATTATCTGCTACTATATATTTATGAAAGTTCTCTTTCACGATAATGGAATAATGCTTGAAATTATACCATTATATACTTGAATAGAAATCATATACATTCATACTAATAATGTACATAAAATACATACTACCAAATAAACTATTTTTTATAGTTCACTGCATTAATTGTTTATTGTTCAATTTTATAGTAAAAGCAAATTTGTAAAGCAGAAAAAATATTACAGTCATAAGTATAATATTCCAAAAATTTATGCAATTGATATTGATTCAATCTAATTTACATTTAAAGCGTAAATAAGCGTTGTATAAGTATCGAAATTTCATCTTGATTAGCAATTTAGTTATTAGTTCATCTAAAATTTAGTCCAAATAAATTCTTTATGTTTTATAGAGTTTTATACGAGTGCTTTCTATAATTTAGCAGTTGTTTAAATACTATCACACCTTAGTTATTTAGCACTACTTTATTAAGTAATACTATGATACAATATTGTTTTATTTTAGATTTTATAAATCATATACACGTTGTTGAATATCCATGTATTTTATTTTGTATGTTCAGCTATATATAGTAGACAAAATAAATTTCCAATGCTTCCTGACTATGTATTTAAACTTTAAACGAATTTGTCAACGAATACATTGTGCAATTTGTATTTTATAATTATTGTGCAGCGTTATATATAAATTTTTCACGCACGAGCAAATTAAAAATGAACTCGTTGCCCATACGCGCTCAATATGCATTTGTAAAAATAAATTACAATTTAGTTTTATATTGAATTTTTAATTAATGGTTTTACATATGTTATATTTGCGGACATTGTGATATAAAATCATAAGATTTTAGAAACGCGAACAAAGTAAATTATTTTTGAAATTTTACACATCGAATATAACATTATGAATAAAGCTATAAATTAAGATTTAAATAAATAATCAGATTATAAGATAAATTATCTGAGTTGCTATTAGTTTGCTTTCTTTTGTATTCAAAATGAAAAATAATTGAATTTTTAAAAAATTGATTTTTTTTTAAATAAACAAGTTGGAATATAAATTTAATTGCAGTGATTGTAATTATCGTTTTGAATTAAAAAAAGGTATCTATAGATAGATAATATAACATACCTAAATCACATTAATTTTAAAAACATATTTAAAAGAAAAAGTTAATATTTAGCTAAATGTAGATACGTATCAGGTATACACACATATATAATATTATATATTATAATAATATATAATTGATAACTATGATGTTAATATTTTACTTTGTGTCATAAGTAAAACATCATTTGTTATTCAATAACGAATTTATATTTTTAGTAATTTTTATAATTTAAGTATATCTGTGTGTAGCCAATTTTTGACTTTTCCTCGACGTTTCCTAAAAACATCAGCACCGATTTCAAAATTTCAAACGTAGTTAGTTTTAGTGACGATCAGTTGGGCCGTTTCTTTAAAAATAGCATACAAATGCAACACTTCTGGACCACAAATTTTAAAATTCAAAAACTGTTCGGAAAATATCGGTTGGATATCGTGCTTATTTGCTTTTGCTAAAATACGGCTTCTTCATAGTTTATTGTTGAAAACTTTTTTGATGAAACTTTGTATGATGATAGAGTTTATGGTTTTAATGAAATTCTTTAAATATTATGGGCTTACAAAAAGCGGTTTATTTATAAAAATTCATTAAATTGGAATCAATTCGGAATAGTGTACCTTATTTATAAATTCAAAATTGTTTCGTTATAATTTTGCAAGTAGCTAAATTTGAATTCTTATTGAGTTGATCATTTACACTTTTCAGGAATTCCATACAACTTGCCTTAGACAAAATGCCACTTACAACTATTTATTAAATAAAATTTTAAAAATGCCATGTATCATCACTTTAATTTCTCCAACATATTAAAATGTAAATCTAATATTTGGAGAAATGCGGTTACGTATCTGCATATAGAAATCGGCACTCTGCCAAAAAATGCAGTACGGAATTTATGAGTTCAGAAGTGGAATCACTGCAGAAGTAATAATTCAGAACGAGATTTCGCGAATGCAGAGGGAATATTTAACAAAAAGGACGTGGACGGAATTCGCACTAACCATGAAATATGGATGAGATCTAGGACTAGGACGAAAACCAAATAGATTCTATAAGGCCACCCACAAAATGGCTTACACAAGTATTTAGAATTTTCAAATAAAATATGAAATACGAGGGTAGACATATATCTATCTCAGCGGAAGGGCCCAAACTTTTATATGTACCGATGCACTGATAAAAGGATGTATTTTACTGCTGATTATATTTTTATTACTGACGTATATAGAATGCTATATAATCTGATGAAAATAAATAATTAATGTCATAATAAATATTTATGTGTAATAATTTTAATGAAAATATGACATTCATAGATTGTGCTTCCATAGTGTAAGATATAAGATGGCTTAAGGGTCGGCGCGTAAAAAGGTCCATCATCAACATCTCAAAAACAAGCAAAATTTAGAATTTTTTAAAAACGATATTTGAAAGTAAAGAGTAGAATATGTGTAATGTCGCCGGAGATAAACGACCATGTTTCAATATCTATAACAAAAGGATTTTCTTTCATTGTAAGTTTATTTCATTGTTACGACTATTGTTTGTTTAATTAGTTTATTATTTAAATTGTTATTTAATTATTTTATAAGATGTATTATTAATTTTAAATTAGATTTAACATATATTTTCATATAACCTCTTAATAGCTTACATGTGGATGGGGTAAAAAGAACTAACTGAACCTTTACCCAGACAAAAGCGTTAACAATAAAAAATAATAAATCATGTAAAGATAAATTCAGTAAAATTTTATAAAAAAAAATTGTTATGAAAAATAAATTGAATTAATATTTATTCCAACGTTGCTGATAAATATTTCTGACAAAATACCATATCGAGTTCAACTAATTGAACCTTTGTGCTCCTCCTTATTTTATATTTGCAATGTTGTAATAATGATTTATAATTTATATTATAATAAAAATATTATAATTTATAATTCTATATACTAACATGATGTTTTGTCAATATTGGAAGACATTTTGAATTTTTTTGACAACAAAATTGAAAGTAATAAGTAGGAGTTTTTATTTGTATTTATGAGTATAAGCCAAAATTTTCTTTCCTCAAAAACAGTTGCACCATTTAAAAAAATTTAAAAGACATTTTATGAAACTTGTTAAGAATTCAGGTTGTTTAGTTTTGTGTGATGATCGGCCAAGCCTTGTCTTTATAGTTAGCAGACAAATGCAAATTTTTAGTAGATGTTTTTGCCAAAAAATATGAACGCACGCATGAAAATTTTATCATCCGCGTTTTAAATGTTCTAAATTCTTATTAAGTAAGTTGTTTAAGCATATCAGGAAGTTCATACAACTTGTCCAAAGACAAACTACTACCTGCACCTAATATATATTAAAATTGTATTGATATTGGCAAAATTGATTATGTACAGCAGAACTCAGGAGTCCTGTAGTATTGTTAATACTATTTTGTAATATTAATTATATTATTCACAATGTTTGCAAAATAACTTTTCTCAGGAACAATACCTATACTTAAATTTAACAAGCTCGGGAATATGATACATCTGAGCGAACATACGTTGGAGTTCATAATAAATTTTCCACTATGTAAAAACTTTAGGTACATAACAATTTCTTTAAGTGCTTGAGAAGACGGGAACTATAAATTCATTACGACAATAATATACTAGAGTATCCTTATCCTACGCTACAGCTCTATAATAGAGAATTATGAATATTCTACAATGGGCGGACATCGTGCAAATTGAGCTTCGTTGCGCAGTTGAATAAAAGTCTCAATATTTTCTGAATTATGCTCGAAAGTTTAAAGTTATATAATTGTTTTCGTTAAGAATACTCCCGCCATAAAGTTGCTTTCTACAAATATCTACAATTTCAATAAGTTTTATATATTAGGTAATTACGAAGCATAGATGTTGTCTGGAAAAAATGATATCAATTCAGATCATCAGTATTATCAACATGACTATAACTAATATTCTTAATAAAATAATAAAAATGTATATATTTTCATATTACAATCCCCCTAATCACACTAGTTTGAATTTATATTCAATTAGGGTAGAGCGGAAAACAAAGGTCCAAGTCCAAAAGACCTTCAGAAATTTTACTTTTTAAACCTAATGAACTTATATTACAAAAAAATCACGTATCAAACACACAACTATCTAACTATATTCAGTAAAATTCCCAATTAATTTCTACTACTAGAAATAAGTTTTATAGCTGATTTTCTAAAATTTGTCACCTGTCCCTTTTTAACCGAATCTGGACCTATTCTATTGTTTTTTGCCAAGCAAAATTAGCTCATAAACTTATAGGATATTGAAACATTCTGATATGCAGGCTTCGTATTCATTCATGTCAAAATATGAGATATATAATTGTTAAATATTTAACAACGGAGTTTAAACAAACATACAACACGATACGATGTCATAAAATAAATATGCTATTATTTATTGTACGGGAAACACATAATTTAAATTACTTATATGTATATTATGTAAATAAGATTATAAATTAAATTTGCGCAAAAAGATTATTTTCCATTTTAATAATAAGTTATAGTAGAAAATATTTTATGCAGCCAATTTTACTTTCATTTATTGATTGAAAATATTTAGTGTCATCCAACTATTACAATGAAATAAAATACATTATTTTAATATCAGGTAACTTTTTACCTGAACTAAAATATTTCAGTATTACCTATTTTGAGATATTTCCTGTTTAAACATAATCATTATAATTGGGAAACCAAACACATATGGTACACAAATGTATAAGTTTCAATTTATGCGAATGAATGCGTCTACAATATGCGAAAAGTCAAATATTAATTGAGATATGCAGGTATAAATACGAATATCACTGCATATACAAAAAAATAAAAATACACATACACATGTAGACATATATTTGTATGTATATGCATAAATATTATTCTTGGTCTATAGTTTATAACAGAATTTGAATAAAATTTTTACATAAACTTCAACGCCCTTAACATTTCAAATTTTTGTATAATGTTCAGAACATATGTCAACATAGATTATTTTTATAGTTGTAGAAAATTTAAAAAAAAATGATATATAATTTCTACAAAATTATAATTTATATTATTTTATACAAATACATACACACACGCTCACGTTTATTTTTTGACCCTACTTTACCCCACCGATAAATGCTCCTGAAACTTGTACTATGCAATAACCAAAAATAAGTATAAGGGCAAATAATGATCATTTCGAATTGCAATTAATCAATCTTTGAAAAATCCATTTTCACTATGTTGCTGTTGCCAATAATTAGTAGTTAGAACACTAAAGTTCAAAATCAAATAGATACCGTAGGAGTAATTATTAAATAGATGGTCACATCTAAATTGAACCGAGTGTGTGAAATGAGATTATACGTTTAGATCACTCATATATAAAGTGTAATGGCAATAAATATTGTAAAAATGATTATTAATGACTTTTATGAGCAAAACGGCTATATAAAAAATAGAGTTGAAAATTTTTGATTTGTAGACATGTGAACAGAACAGCATCTGTTAGATTAGCTAGTATATATATATATATATATATATATATATACATAATTTTTAACTTTGCAATTTTTCTATACATGAACTAACCTGATTACTATTAGATATCTAAAACGATCTGTCGAAACCAAAAATCACAACTTCCCAAATCGCAAAAAGCACCTATCACTAAGCACAAACTTGAAAAACATAATTACTCAAACACACCGTCTGGGCGCAAACAGAACCGTTATAGATAAAAAATTCGGCGGTGCACAGATCGGGCACAGATCGTGCGCTCACTACCGACAGCATGAGCAATATTTAGTAAGTAGTGTCATTTTACAGAAGATCACAGCGTGTGAGTCTAATTATTGGAGAGATCAGTCTTGGAGCACGCTAGACGCGAAACTGTCAACGCCTGTTCGACGCCGCAGCATCCGAGCTTTTCTCGCACGCCCCCCAATGATACACGCCGATGCTGCCGTTCCCCCGTAACTTAACTCCGTATCCCCGCCAGGACGGAAAAGCTCGGGCTTAGCAACGTGATGCGTTACTCGCGAACAAAGGCAATCGCGTATCGTTCGATTTTAATACTTTTTTAACAATGCACTGCGCGACGCTCCAAAGATATAAGGCTTATTTTCAAATTTACGTAATGATTTTATTAATTTGTTTGTCTGTCAGATTTGCATAACATATTAATTAGTACAGAGATTGTACCAGTCATATGCCATATAATAAATTCAGAGAACGGGTAATTATTTTATAAACATTAGAACTGAATTTTATACGGTTGATAAAATTATTTCAACTAGTAGTGCATGACATCGTGTCTTAAGGCAAATGGCTGAAACTTCCCGTACTAAAAACTATTTTGTTAAAAAAAAACTGTAATTATTTTCAACACTTTGAAAAAATTACATTTTTGAAAAATTTGAAATATATTTAGAAAGTATGACTTTTTTGAAAAATTTGACTTTTTTATATTTTAAAAATTTTGAACTTTTTTTTAAAGCAATCGCGATGCACAGCTGCTTTAGAGTCAAAATATCCAAGCGCGTAAGCGCCGCGTCGTTGTCTAACGTGTAACTATTGATACGGAACCCATAGAGATGTTCAAAAATTTTGTACTTATTATTATAATCCCTATGCAGGGCCGGTCCTGGGGTCCTTAGCGCCCGCATGCAACTTTTTTTCTAGCGCCCCCCCCCCCTATTAATTTTCACCGTTTTAACAGTTTATCATTAAAATTATATAAATATTTACATATTTTTTAAAAATTAATTTTAATTATTCTGGATTTAGTATACAAAAAATTAGATATAATCCAGAAGGGTATAAAATATATTGATTTTAAATTTATTTATTATTATCGATATCAATAAATAAAATAATCCGTGTCATAATTTCACATTTTAGTAATATTCAATATGTAGTAAATTGGTTAAGGATGTAAGTTCGACTACCATAGCAAAATAATATTTTTGTTAGATTAAAGTTATAGAATTTAAGAAATGCATGTCAGAAATAGTATTTATTATTTTGATATAAAGATCTTGATATCAAAATAATAAATACTATTTCTGATATGCATTTATTAAATTCTATAACTTTAATTTAACAAAAATATGAAGTGAAATAAATAAATTAATTTTTAATTATTCTGGATTTAGTGCACAAAAAATTAGATATAATCTAAAAGCGTACAAAATATATTGATTTTAAATTTATTTAGAAAATCGAGGCGATTCTGAGGTTGACTATAATCAAGTATTTTGAAATTTTCAATTATTTTTAACGTATGTGCAATATTAATATTTAAAAAAACTAGCATTTAATTTTAAAACATAACACTCGTATTGCATGTTGATTTTTTAAATCTTAATTTAATTTAATTTTTCATCATTTACAATATCCAAAATTGCGTCGTAAACTTCTCCTTATTGATATCGTAAGAGCCGTCATATCCAGAGTATCAGCTTGTTGTTTTAAAGTTAAATTTTTAACGTATTTCAGAAGTATTGTTAAAAAATAAAAAAATGCAAAGAAATTACACATTTCTTAAACAATATTGAAAAAAAAACTTATTATATTTGATATGTATTATTTCTGTATAGTTAATAATTATTAAATTTAGAGTATGGACACCACTAGGTATAAAACAAGCCTTAATATTTTCGTTCCAAAGTAAATTTTGCTTCTATTTTTCATATTTGTTCCACGCATGTCTTCAACAGATGCGAAACATTTGCAACATATAAACAAGTCATTTATTTTCTAAGCAATGACCCCCCATTTTTTATAATTTGTTTATATTTTTTACAAGTTCCGATTAAACTAAATTAGCTCGCAATTTTTCGTCAATAATGCCCTACAATTAATTTAATCTTTCGCAGAATTGCGCTTATGGGATTGAACACTAGATAATTTCTTTTTCGATTCCACGATAACTTCAAACAAAGAAAAATTGAATAAATAGATTAAACAATAAACAGAGCTGTTATTTACTAATTTGCAGAATTATTAATCGGTTAATTGTTTCTACTGATATCACATTGTAAAATAAATATGCTTTTTGTGTCCTGTTTTCCTGTCCCTATGAAATATCTAATAATATAAAGTGCACATGTCTAATGATCATTTTTGACCGCCAAATGGCATTGTTTTTCACTTTTTTATTAGATCTCCAGAAACGCTAAACTCGCCTTTCTAAAAATTTCACCAATTGCTGATTTTGTCAATACAAATAAAATGTTTTCTGAATTATTGAAATCGGATGTTGCGTTCTTTCACGAACGTATTTTGTCCCGTATCTTCTAAACGGCTGAACCTGCCTCTGCCAAAAACCAATCGGCACGTCTCCTTACCAGTAGGAATCGAACGTTTTTTGAATTATTGAAATCGGTTAATCAATGTTCCCGAAATCGTCGACGAAAAATTGTATCCACACATACATTCACACACACATACATCCATTTCTAATAATTAGCTCATAAATTTATAGGATAATTAAACATTCTGCTTCATGTTCGTATTCATGTCAAAATATGAAATATATTATTGTTAAATATTTGGCGACAGCATTTAAACAAACACACAATATGATATAATTAGTAAAAATAAATTAACGCAATTAATTAGTTCACAGATAATTTATGATTTGAACTACTAACAATGAACAACATTCCAGCTAAGTATAATTATATAAAATAACTACGATTTTTTATGCATTACATATGATG
Organism: Ctenocephalides felis; assembly: GCF_003426905.1. Classification (NCBI taxonomy): domain Eukaryota; kingdom Metazoa; phylum Arthropoda; class Insecta; order Siphonaptera; family Pulicidae; genus Ctenocephalides; species Ctenocephalides felis. The sequence continues at coordinate 55,659,312 of NW_020537324.1, forward strand.
TCTATTAAAATGTTTTGAAATTAGAGTAAAAATATGAGTTATAAATAATATAATAATTTAAATTTGTGAAAATAGATTATTTACTATTATAATAATAGATACTAATATCTAATGATCATTTTTGACCAACAAATGGCATTGTTTTTCATTTTTCTCATTAGATCTCCAGAAACGCTAGACTTGCATTTCTAAAAATTTTACCAATTGTTCATTTTGTCAATACAAATAAAATGTTTTCGGAATTATTGATATTTGACGTTGCGTTCTCTCAAAAACGTATTTTGCCCGTATCTTCGAAACGGCTAGACCTGCCTCTGCCAAAAACTAATCAGCACGTCTCCTCATCAGTAGGATTCGAATGTTTTTTGAATGATTGAAAACATACATCCATTTTTTCTAAAGTATGCAAAAATGTTTTCGATTTTTTTGCGATTACTATAACTTACCATATGGAAAGTTAATGATGTATTTGAGCATGAAACTAAACTAATACCATGAAAGTACTTCAGTTATGGCCGTTAGTTTTTCATATAGGTACTTGGTTTGGCACTATTGATAATGTATTAATATATAATAATATGGTATATAATAGATGCCAATTTAAAAATATTTCATAATAATTTTAATATGTGTATTCATGCATAAAATATTGATATTTCAGAATTGTTTTGTAATCGGTAAAAGTTATGCATTCAACTAATACTATTTAATATATTGGCAATGGGTAGTACTGCCCTAGAGCAGGATTGTGAGCTGAGTTAAACTTCAACTCGTTTCCCATTCTCATTTCACACAGCAGTGCCCAAAATAGGCTATTTTCAATTGAAAATATATTATTGATCAATTTTATAGTGAAAATTAATATCACTGCTGCATGATATTAGGTTATTCGGATTAGGGGTTTGAACTTACGAATCTTCCCACACAAAGTACTGCGCTTAACCGTGACGCCATGGAACATCCATTAATAATTAATTAAATTAATGAATGCTTTTGAATACAAATTTCTGATTTGAGTATTTTATTATTCTATGTATATATTTTATAGGGAATATAGAAATCTATCATACATAATAATATAATAATAATCCATAATAACAAATCTATCTAGAATATAATATTGTATATATTAAATTTTAATATGTGGAAAACGGGAACTAGTAACAATACTTATAATAGAAAACGGGACTCGAAAATTATGAAGTCAATAACAAATAATTTGAAATTAATATATTTGAATCTTTATTAGTGAGAGTATTGTGAAAGTTAGAAATTAACTATTGTATGTTAATATCACTCATCTAATCAAACAATTATTTTGATTGGTTTGTGGAACCCTGAACATATTTTTATTGAATGCAAAAATGAAAAATACGATCAATGAAATCGATTGATTGATTTGCTTTTATTAATTGGTTTTAAGTGCATTATTCTGAAATTAAAATGTAAGACTATTAATACGTTTAAAGCTTATAATGCATTTAAAATATCAAATATTAGAACAGAACATGCCATAATAACCAATGCTTAAATTTAGTTTCAAATTGAGATTCTCAATACAATTCTGTGAACGAAAATAATTTATTATGTTATAAAATAGGAAAAAAAGGAACATGAGTTATGCAGTAAGATTAAAATAAGAATTCCTGACGTATGTGCACTTAATTCCTGTTCGCGAACAATGCGCAATCCAAAACATCGTTCAAACAAACGGAGTTTAAGTTGAAGAAAGATAGCAAACAGTCAGATCTAATTTAGAATTGACATATAGAACTGATTATATACATTCACATAGAGATACAATATATATATATATATATATATATATATATAATTGATATTATATTGTGTATATGTAGTACAACTAAAGATGATAAATAAAAGCTATCAGACATTTACCGATTGCACGTACCTTAGCTACGGCTATAAATATGACCACTATCGACTTATTATATATATATATATATATATATATATATATACAGTAGCGGCGCTAGGCGTCGGCGGTGTCGGCGGCCGCCGACGGCCTCGCGCCTGGAGGGGCCTCGCAAGAGGCCCCGGAAAAATTTTAATTATTTAAAATTTAGTTAATTTTTATACGGATGTGCGAGTAAATAAGGTGATTAGTGGTTTACAGGCACTATCATTTTACTCTTTTATCTTTTATGGACATTATCTAACATCGTCTGTCAACACTATAAATTATTAAATCTAAATAACTTCGCGCAAGCTAATTCTCTGGTTGTTTATATTTGTGTATTTCTTATGTGAGCACTATGTAAATCATCGTTCTTTTTGGAAATACATACGAGTGGGGATCTTAACGTATCGAAACAGTAATTAAATATTCGAGGAATAAAAGTAATCAATGATCAATAAAAATTGATCAATGAGAAATAACAATGAGATAATAACAAAAACTGTTAATTTGAAACTAATCATTGTTTCACACCGTCAACACAAGCAATATATTTTTTTAAACATTCTATCGGGATGATCAGTTCTTTCAAATAAAATTGATAACCTTTTAAACGTTTTTTGTATCTCCGAAACCGCTAAATCTGCCTTTGACAATTTATCAACACGAATCGAATGTTTTTTTTAAATCCTTTAAATCGGTTGATCCGCTCTGATGTCGTCGACAAAAAATTAAAGCGTCTTAAAAAACGACATTTTGACATTTTTGAACCAATTTTAAAAATTCAAAAACTGATCGAAAGTTTTCAGTTGGCGATCGTGCTGAATTGTTTTTCGTCAAGATCGACCGCACAGTTTCTTCGTAATTTATTATAAAAATATTTTTTCAAAAAAAACTTGTTAGTCATCTAACATAAATTTTATGGAACTACGATAAATGATTAATTATAAAAAGTCATTAAATTTTAGAATAATGGGACGAGCTTTTAGACCATGTCTACCTACTATGTGATGTTCGGATTTGTGCACTCAAATTAGTATGAACATAGATTTTTTAAATCTAATTAATCACTTGCAGATTGCAAAATTTTATCTAATTAGTTATTAAGTCGGTGATTTCCAACCATTTTTTATTCATAATGATCGAAAAAACATAAAATTTGCTAGTCAAATGGTTGGGCAAAAGGAAACTTTTTCGCGATAATTATTTAATTTTAGTGCTTTTCTAATAATAATTATTTAATTTTAGTGCTGGAGAACAAACCATTTCTGCCGAAGAGTTTGTTTATTTTAACTTGTGTAATTTTTGTCTATTTCAATTGGTGTATTTATCTGATTAAAAATAAATCTCATATACAGTTATAGTAATCGCAAAAAAATCTAAAACAAAAATTTTTATATATCTTCAAAGATTTCTGAACATTTTGGCAAATTTTCGTCGACGATTTCGCGACCATGGATCAACCAATTTGAAAAATTCAGAAAACATTTGACATGTATTAAAGTAAGAAGACGTGCTGATTAGGTTTTAACAAAGGCAGGATAAGCCGTTTTGAAGATACGGGACAAAAAGTGCCAAACTGATTAAATTTTTAGGAAGGCAGGTCCAGCGGTTTTGGAAATCCAGTAGAAAAGCACAACAAAAGCCATTTGGCATATGCACATCAAATTCTCAGATATTTTATAAAGATTTTAATTAATAGTGAGTTAAGTTAGACTGCAACGCGGCGTTTACGCGCTTCGATATTTCGTCTCTAAGCAGCTAACGCAATGTGATTGCTTTGAAAAAAGTTCGAAATTTTCAACAAAATATTTCAAATTAAAAAAAGTCAATTTCTTTCACTTTTCAAATTTTTTCAAAGCTTTTCAAAAGTTTAAATTACGGCACGAAAAGTTTCAGCAATTTGCCTTTAGGCACGATGCCATGTACCACTAGCAACTTGCAACTAGCAAAAAAGGGGGGCCTCGCAAACGAATTTCGCCGACGCCCACGAATGGTCTAGCGCCGCCACTGTATATATATATATATATATATATATATATATATATGAACATATTTATATATATATTATATATATTTGAAATTATTATTATAATGAAATACATAGCATTGTGATTTGAATTTGTTGTGGCATTTTGCTTCAAGGCAAGTTGCATGAACTTCCCGATATGTCGTTATATATCGTTAATAAGTAATCGTTTTAATCAATTATAATTTGAATTTAATATGATTACCTGACCATCTGCCTAACCGTCTGTTTATTTACCAATATGAATAAGATTCAATAATAATGATTTGAAGAGGACATATTTGATCAGTAAATGTAAATTTTGTAAACATTTTTTTGCGTCTCCAAAACTAGTAGACCTGCTTTTGCAAAAATATAATCATTTCTTTTATTCGTCAATATTAGATAAATAATTTATATTTTTATAACATACAAATCGGATGCTCCGTTTTCTCAAAAACTGTCTTTTATTGCTTTGTATCTCCACAACGGGTGGATCTGTCTGTGCCAAGAAGTTTTTGAATCATTCAAATCCGTTGATTCGTGTTCTCGAAATTATGGACCAACAATTGTATTCATGCATACATACACATGCTTGCAAACGCACAACATTTATTTTTTCTAAGATATGCAAAAATGTTCAGAAGGCATTCTAAGATATGCAAAAATGTTCAGAAGAAAAAAGCAAAAATTTTCATTTTCTATTTTTTGCTATTACTATAACTTACCCTACGGGAAGTTACAAATATGCAATATGTGAGATATTTCAATGACTATAATTAAGATTATATATTAACTAAAATTTTATAAACAATAAATGTGATAAAATATATACAATTACCATAAAATTAAAAACGAAATCAAATCTTCAAATGATTCTAACAATTGTGAAAAAGACGTAATATGAAAAAAGAAAAAAATATTGTGAAATACAAAATTACTCGATTGCTAAATATGTTAAATTGTGTAACACATAAACAATTGCTGATCATATAAAAATTACTCAATTTTGTGTAATTTTAAGAATCAAAAAACTTTAACATAAATAAAGATAAAAATTAATATAAGCAATACAACTGTGTATTATAATGAAATATGCTTTTGTGTGCGTGGGAGTCAAAGTATTAAAAAATATAATTCTGTGGCATTGATCAACATATAATGAATTCCTATATATCGTCACTCTATTTTTTTCTTTATTATCTCTTTTATTTACAACTGTCCAGTAAAGGACATTCAATAAATTTGATGAATTTACCATAGTCGGCCGAAAAGGGACATTGTATACTACAAGGGCATGTTGGGAAAAACAACTCAGTAGTTGTTTTTCCATTTGATATAAAATTCACAATATTTTATTGAAATTATATAATTTTAACTATTTACTTATTAAATAATTTCTTATAATTAATGATAACTCTAAATATTGATTTTGTAAATTACGAAATATATATAGCTATCACGACAATAATGTCATAGGATGTTAAAGTCTATGTAGCATACATGTTTAGAAATAGATAGATATTATAAAAATGTCTCATATTCTAACATTTACATGACTAAGAACTTGTACTTTTCATGTATTTTACAAAGGGACACAGTCGCTCAGACAAATAACGCAAATGGAAAAATATCGTATGATGCTTCGAGTACAAATAGAAATAATATGTAGTCTAAAAGAAAAATGTAAAATTCGAAAACAATTTTCCTTGCTGCGTTGCCGAGTTCTCAATGAACTCATATATAATAGTGATATGCACCAAAAACACATATATTGTATTTCATATACGTAGGTGTATTAATGCACATAGATATAAATTGAAATCCGAGCATCACGTTGATTTGCACGCTGCTCGTATTCAAAGACGTAAATGCATCGGGTAACAGCCGAGAGAGAGGCTGCCTAGTGATGTGCCAAGTCGAATCAAGTGATTCGAATCATTCGAATCAAGCCTTTAACGACTTAATTCGAATCAGATTTTACTTGATTCGAATCAACTCGTATCAAACCGCGAAATATTTACTGTGATAAAATATGTATTAACACAAATTTTTCATAAATATAAAATTTTTCATAAATATAAATATAAAAAAAATGTTTTAATTTAATTCAATATTATAATAATATAAAAAATATATATCATGAATATAAAAAATAAATAATCAATTAAATCATGCGAGCCACCCGACTTTAATATGCTTAAATGTATCAGCCGACTCCAATCGTCTTTATATGACTTTAACCGCATTCATCGACTAACTATATCATCCGACTTCATATGATTCAAACCGAATCAAGCGGCGATATGAGTTATTTCGACTTCATGACTCAAACCGAATCAAGCGGCGATATGAGTTATTCTGACTTCATGACTCAAACCGAATCAAGCGGCGTTATGAGTTGTTTCGACTTCAATTCGGATTCGAATCATTCCGACTTCAAGCCGTTCGAGCGATATGAGTTCAAGCGATATGAGTTAACCGTATGGGCGATATCAAGCGACTTCGAAACAGCTACAATGCGTCGTCGTTCTTGCGTGTTTATTTATTTTACGGAGAGCTGAGAGCGATTTTGTTCGTGAAATATCAATACCCAATTTTGATAATAATTAAGTGTTTTAGATTTTAAATGTTATCAGAATAAACCACTCGAAATTATGAAAGGAGTTTCGGGAATCTCTCAATATAATTCTCTTTTGAAACAATTACTAAACACCAGAAAGTCAGTAAATAATATGTTAACTTCTGAATTCACATTAATTAAATTAACTTTCAGCTCTCAGTTTAGATGCGATCCTTTACTGATTACATAGTAAAATAAACAATCGACCCATGATTCCAAATATTATTTTATATGCTTTAGTGATGTACAATTGTTTGGTAATCTATCATTGTAAATTAATTTGAAGATATGTTTCAGCCGTCCTCAAAATTATATCATTTTTAATAATTTTCAGAATATACTTTTTGATAGTAATTTATGTTTACAATTTCTACTTTGTCGGTTATATTGGTTAAACTGACAATTTTGATTATAAATTTGGATCACTTTTACTAAATTAATACATCCATGATTTTTTTGTCCATATATATACTTGATTCGAGTTGATTCGAATCATGATTCGAATCAGGTTTTTTTCTGCTCGAATCATTCGAATCGGGAATTTTTTGAGTCGGCACATCACTAAGGCTGCCTCTCACCGGCAATCGAGAGCTAACTGGAGCGTTCAACTTGGGACTCGGTTAGGTACCTGACTCTGATCTTAGCGACAACGTGACAAAGGTACGTTACGTACAAATATTTTCGCCCGTCATGTCATTCAGCGCTCATCTGCCTGAATGTAAGCCGGACTAACGACTAACGAGTCGCTTCCGCTGGCGCGGACGTTGTACGTTGACAGTTAATAAAATGCTCGAACGCACAGCTATTTTTATAAAGCTCCATATATTTTAGCCCGACGGCAATGCCGGTTTCGAGTACGCGTCAGTGGCTTGAAATTTCCCAGACAACTGGAATTACTGTTAAGTAAATGTATACAGTATGTCAAAATTAATCACTGAATTGCGACACAATATATATTAGGATAGTAGATTAGTTATTTAGGATAGGATTATACGATATAGCATTTTATTATTTCCATACTTTTGGGCAAATAATCTTATGTATTGTTTGAAATGATCATTTGAAATAAAGTAAAACTAACTAATTTGTATCATATTCACAATTGAATTAATTCTGGTCAATTTAAATAAATAAGAATGTTGAAATTTTTGAAAAAATAACTTTTTTGAAAAATCTTGAAATTTTTGAAATTTTTGTCGAATTCTTCGGAAACTTTTGTTTGAACTATTTCAATGAATTCAAAATATCATTACTTTTGGCACGGGATCCATAGAAATGAAAATAAATGCGGTACTTATTATTAAAATCTCTATAAAATATGTGATCATTAGTTGTGCAGTTGTCTAATGATCATTTCTAACTGCCAAATAGCATTTTTTTTCTGAATCTTCTTCATTCCGTCAATGCAATTCGAATGTTTTTTGAATCATTCAAAACCGTGCTCTCAAAATCGTCGACAAAAATTTGTATCCGCACTTACATACATACATACACACGCATGCACACACATACATCAATTGTTTCTGTAGCATGCCAAAATATTCAGAAACCTTTGATCCGTGCAGATATACAAAAAAATTCATTCAACTTACACTACGGAAAGTTAATTATTGATTGGATGTTAAATGAATGTTATGAAAGCATATATTTCAACAATGGTTATCTGAGTAAACATTTAGTTCCTTTTTCATCTGAATCTCTACTTTGATACGTAAAAAGTTAATTAATTATTTTTTATGTCAATCAATTCGTCTTTGATATTTGATGTTAATGAAAATAGTCTAACTAAAAAGTCAGAATTCTAAATTATTATTTACCTACCAAATAAATTTTCATATGTTTTGTTACAAAACATAGTTTTTTTAAATGAAGTACTGTATAGAAATAAGGGGCTCTATAAAATATGAATTTAATGTATGAGATGAGAAGGTAAAAAGAGTAAAATTTAAAAAAAGTAAGTAGTGAAATTTATCTCTATCATAATTAACAAGCATTGAATGGGTAAATCATCATGAATAAAAATGACTAAAAATCATTTAAATTAACCTTATTTGAAATTTACCAGTACCTTTATCCCGACTTTTTTGACTTTGAAAATATTGGGAAAGAAAAGATATAATATTAACTAAATAAATTACAAAGTTTGGATTGCGCTGACATACATTACGTTAAAATAACTCACCGTGTTGCGATATATTGCTTGTTTTATTTTATGAAACAAATAATTAAAAAAACATTTTACTTGTATTGACAAGATGAACAACTGATCGGCTACGGAGATCCAGTGAAAAAAGTAAAATAAATGCTATTTGGCGGTCAAAAATGATCATTAGACATATGCACATGAAATTATCAAATATTTTATAGAGATTTTAACAATAAGTATAAATTTTGTTTACATTCCTATGTGTTTCGTACCAATGTTTATCAGGCAACGCGGCGCTTACGCGCTTCGATATTTCGTCTCTATGCAGTTAAAGCAGTACGACTGCTTTGAAAATAAATTCAAAACTTCCAAAATAAAGAAAACATTTTTTTTCAAAAAGTCTTTTTCCAAAATTTGTTTTTTTCAAAAATTTATAGTTTCTCAAAAATCTAATTTTTTCAAAGTAAAATTTTTTCAAAAATGTTAATCATTTAAAAAAAAAAAATTTGGTACGGGAAGTTCCAGCAATTTGCCTTAAGGCACGATGCCATGCGCCCCCCATTTCAATTATCACGTATTTCACAATTTTGCAATAGTGATTAAATTTGCCAAAACTTGTTGAAGCTTTCTACCACAATTTAGTATATTTTTTAAAGCAAGGCTTCTCAAAGTAGACGAATTTTGAAACTTTTAAATTTATAGTATAGCAAATCCCGACTTTTTTGACATTGAAAATATTGGGAAAGAAAAGATATAATATAAATTAAATAAATTACAAAGTTTGGATTACCTAACTGTAGTGCATCATTATTAAATAAACTTGTACTATTTTTATAAAGCTCAATATTTTAATCCAAAAAGTTTGCTACGTGTCAGTGGTTGAAAATTTGCAGGTAACTGGAATAGTTGCTTGCGCTGACATACATTACGTTAAAATAACTCACCGCGTTGCGATATATTGCTTGTTTTATTTTTGAAACAAACTACTTCGCAAGTGCTACTATTTTCTATTAAATTTATTGCAAATCTTGTTTTATTTCAACTAGTTCAAGCGTAGTTTGTGTAAGTGTAACATTTTCCGATTAATGTAAATTTAAAATATATAGGAAAAATAATAATAATTAAAAAATAATAATATAATAATTTTATGTGGAAAATTATTGCAATATTGCAAAAATTACAATTAAAGTTAAAAAAATCACCAACGCCATTCAAACTTTCATACGCAGTAATATTAAAATCGAAAGCACTGCGATTGTGCTTATAAGCGAATATTCTCAAAATCATATATTTATATGTGAAATATATTGAATAAAATACCTTTTTCCATTTTGTTCTGATAAATTTATGCTTGCTTTTATTCTTTTTACTTCTTTATATCAATGTTTTCATATATTATTTAATTTGAAATTGGCCAATGCAAACAAATAATTTTTTTTTTATCTGTATACACCTAGCTAGGGTGAAATTTAAGTAGGTCCTTTTTACCTATTATAATTGAGCGTTTATAGAATTTATATAAAAAATCTATTGAATTTAATTGAAAAATAACAATATAAATTATAAAACAATTAAATAACGTATATTAAATATAACATTAAGGTCTGGTAAACTAATCAAACCAAAAACACTAACAATGAAAGAAAATACCTTTGTTATAGATTTTCAAATATGACCGTTTAACTTCTGATAGCGACGTCGTAACTTACAACCACCTTAATTCTTACGACTCGTAAGAATTAAGGGTTGGCTGGTTACACATTTTTTGCCCTCTACTTTCAAATATTGTTGTTAAAAAATTTCCAACTTCAATTGTTTTGAGATATTGGTTGTAGACCTTTTTACCCTCGATCCTTTAAGTCACGCTATACCCTATTTTATAAAAGAAACTTTTCACTCATATTTTTTTTAAACTCTGTATCTAATTTGAAGTGATAGCGTTACTTCAAGATTTGGGAAATATACTACCACCCATCATCATTTAATATTACAAATTACAACATCAATTGATGGTACGATGTTTACATCTAATTACCAACAGAATAATTAATCAACGACACAGCCTCTTTGAGAAATGAACGGCGTTGAGTGTTTGAAGCGCTATAATTAAAAGTTTGCTCGCTTGGGACATTAATATTTAATATATATTATTTGTTTAGCTATTCCAATTATTGTATCATAATAATTAGAATAGATCAATTATTAAAGATCTCTCTCAAATAATAGTGAATAATAATGATTGCATACATTTGAAAGTAAAACTTTCATTTCATTAAAGTAAACTGGCTATTTTAAAAAGATACGTAGAATAATACCCTGCTTTATATTAGACAACTACACACAATAAATATTACATTTTATTATTAAAACATTTTAAAACTTGTTTAAAACCATGAGCTTAATATAATTAGAATGTAAGATGTAAATTTTTGAAAAATATTTTCATATATTAAAATTAAATTATTTTATATATTTGACTTTTCAAACAAAATCCTTAACATTTTCTCTACGGCATAGTTTGTTGCAGAAAAGACATTGGTGTACAAGCTATCAAGCTGGCCAAGTTTTTGTTACACAAAATATTTTAAGATTTTTCAATCATTCGGCATTAAAATATATTTAAGAATTAATGAGTACGCTTCTAAAGATTTAAAGATCACTAACAAATTAGAATCTTCAATAATTTTACTCAGAGTGATATATCTAATAAATAATATTTTATTTGCATTATAATTTCAAATTGAAAATTTTGTTTGAATTACCATAGTTTTAATTATTATTTGCACATGATATTTTGTATATGTTAAAGCCATAAATCAACTCAATTGTTCTTTATTTACTCTGATATAAAATTGTAATTTATATGAGTAATAACGATAATAAATTAGGTATAATACTGATACATATCAGCATATTCATGTATGTTAAAAGTATGGGTAAATAAAAATAATTTGATGAAATAGTAATTCATAACAAAATTTTAAGAAATCATATTGCTGATTAATTAAAAAAATATCTAAGAATAACTTGCACATGCTTTAAAAAATCAGTCATTATCAAAATTAGAAATTGATCAAGCTTTGAATTTATCAATGATTTTCAATAAAGACGTGTAGTCTATGAAGTCTTTGCCATTATTTTTGATAAAAATAATACTTATGAAAGTACCTTGGATTTTATCCAGTATAAAAATTTTTCAAATTAACCCAAGTTCAAACCAGTATTTTGCATTTCTTAATAATTGATAGAAACAAGCCTGTTTCATCTGAGACGATTTTTTTGAAAAATATAAAATATTTAGTTTTAAATAAAAATATTGCCTTTTGTACAACTGAATGATGATTATGAAATCAGATTTATTAAGCATAATTAGACTTGTTACCATTCATGCAGACAGACCCAAAGATATTCAATTTTGTGATAAGTCCTGTAATTCACTATGTGCCAGATATTTTATACCTTCGTATGAATGTTTTATCATCTTTATTTAACCTTTTTTTCCAGAGTTAATTTGGCGGAGGATTCTAGTTGAGCAATCATGTGAAAAGAATGTTTTTTTTATGAATAGCATCGTTGAAAAGCTCGAAAAAGGTCAACCGACGACGCAGTGTTTTAAAAATTGCTTACAATAGAAACTTCGTGCAGCAAGGCAAACAACGCCAATGAAAGAAGAATATTAAAACGCTTATAAGATTTAAAACCTTTCATAATACTGATGTGTTATTTCTTTATTCATTTATAATTAATTTTTCAAAGTCATTATATTTATTTCATTTATAGTTCACGTAGTATATTATTATTTTATTCCTGTCACATAAAATCTGGTTCAGAAGATGTTTAAAAATAGATTAGGCTCGAATAATCGTTAAAATGAAATATTTCTGCAGGCTGTTAAAATACACCGTGTACTAGAAAATATCATAAGCGCGGAGAAGTTACATCATCGTATCATAAATCAAGGGAATATGACACTCGAGATCTGCCAAAAATAACGAGAAGTAAGAGTTGATCGTCAGTATAAAATTGCTCTTGATGGTTTAGCACAATTTTTAGAACTTACGAAAATAATAATTAAGCGCAAGTAATAAATTGCTTATACATAAAATTACATACTAATTTAGAATAAAGATGCCAGGAAAAAACACTTAAAACAATAATATGACTTTTTATTATGTACAATAAAAGTAATAATAAGAACTGAGATATTCTTTTTATTTATCGTCGTGTGATCGTGGATTTTCAAATAATTTAAAATTATGAACTTTCCGTAGGGTAAGTTATAGTAGTAATCGCAAAAAATCAAAAATAATTTTTTTATATATCTTTACGTTTCAGAGGTTTCTGAACATCTTGACATACCTTAGAAAAAATGGATGTATGTGTGGGTGTGTGTGCGGATACAAATTTTCGTCGACGATTTCGGAAACGCGGTTCAACCGATTTCAATTATTTAAAAAACATTTGATTGCTGTTTGTGCAGGAGACGTGCTGATTAGATTTTGGCATAAGTAGGTCCAGCAGTTTTGAAAATACGGGGCAAAAAGTGCCACAAACGGTAACTTAGTTTTTAAGAGATCGGACTGTCCGATTAATAATTCAAAAAACATTTTACTTTTATTGACAAGATGAATAAGTGATTAAATTTTCATGATAGCAGGTCTAGCGGTTTCGGAAATCTAGTGAAAAAAGTAAAAAAAAATGGCGGTCAAAAATGATTATTAGACATATGCACATGAAATTATCAGATATTTTATAGAGATTTTAACAATAAGTATATGTTTACATTCTTACGGGTTCCGTACCAATGTTTTTCAGTTAGACGGCGACGCGGCGCTTACGCGCTTCGATATTTTGTCTCTATGCAGTTAAATCAGTACGATTGCTCTGAAAAAAGTTCAGAACTTCGAAAATATTTCAAAATAAAGAAAACATTGTTTTTCAAAAAGTCATAAAAATATTTTTTTTTCAAAATTTATAGTTTCTCAAAAATCTAATTTTTTCAAAGTAAATTTTTTGCAAAAATGTTAATTTTTTTTAAAAAAAATTTTTGGTACGGGAAGATCCAGCAACTTCCTTTAGGGCACGATGCCATGCGTTTTTCAATTATCACGTATTTCACAATTTTGCAATCGTGAAATTTGCCAAAACATGTTGAAGCTTTCCACCTTCAAAGTAGACGAATTTTGAAAATTTAAAATTTATAGTATAGTAAAAATAAAGTATTAATTCTTGAAAAAATTGGAGCAATTGTGCCATTATTTTTGACTGGGGTCCTATAAATGTTACTTATGGTTACAGATACAAATCAACAAAATTAATGAAAGTGAACCGCAACAACCTAAAAATTGTCACAGTTTCACGCCAAAGCTCTACGTTGCACTTAAAAGCTCATAGTTTTCAAATCACATGATTTTATTTTATGACAGTTATGATTGCTCTGTTTCGGTTTTATTTTTGTTTTAGATCATTCTGTATATATTTACATGCATCTATATATATAAAAGAGGATCGCTTTATGTGCTAACACTTATAACTCACGAACGGCTGAACCGATTTAGATGAAAATTGGCAGGGAGGTAGTTTAGAGCCAGGAGAAGGACTTAGGATACTTTTTATCCCGATTTTCAGTTTAATTGATAGTATATTTATGTATATAAAAAAAATACTAGCTAGCCCGGCCACGCGTTGCTGTGGCTCAGTAATTGGTGGCAGAGAGGTAGTTTAGAGCCCGTTTTTTATTCTAATTCAGAATTAATTATTTATAAACTATCCATGTAGTTTATTCAATCTATGATACTATATATATATATATATATAAGGTGAAGTGAAGTTTAATAATAATGCCGCGACCAAGACTGAAAAAAAGCATTACTTACATTTACATGTACATTTTGTCGAATAACTTATTCCCAGTTATAATTTCCCAGAATTTAGCAAAGAATGGTTAGTAATATATGAAGGTACGGGGTTAAAAGTTTCACGACCAAAGTGTCAAAATCCAGTAAAGCTGAAGCATTGTTTAACAACATTATTTGAAAGTGAAGGGAGAAAGATGTATAACCAGCTATAACCTTGATTCTTATGACTTTGATATTGGGAGATAAACGGTCATCTTTGAAAATCCATAGTAAAAGTATTTTCTTCTGTTGGTAGCTTTTTAGCATTAGTTAAAAATGTAATTATTTTGTAAAATACCTTTAAAATTAAAATAAGACATTAAACCTGTTTGCCATCTGGCCGTTCCAAGTTACCCCGCCTATAGGGTAAAAAGGTCTAGATAACAAATTTTTGAAAGACAGCAAAAAAAGCACATTTTTAAAATGACGAAGTCTGTAGTTTTACTGAACGTAGTCAGCTAATTGTTCGTTTGAAATGTGTCATTTGTTGTGATGAAGTTGGTTTCATTTTCATAATAAAATTTATATTTGCTCAAACTCAAATTGGACCTTTAAGCCTTGCCCTGCTCTACGTATATACTTTTTATTAAATTTAATTTAATTCAAGGTATGTTACTTGAAACTTTTCAAAAAGCAGGTCAAAGCAGATATATCTAATTTATTTTCTATCTCTCCTCGCAGAATTTTGAAAAATTTGTATAAGCTCAGTAGTAGTATTTACAATTATACACAAAAACCAGAATTCAAAAGAATCTGAAAAGCTTAAAACGTAATCAATAAGTCGAAATACCAAAAAAATACTTGGATTGGATTATACCATGATTTCTATAGAAAGTGTATAAAACTTCCAGTTTGATTGAATTGACAAAACATAGACAAACTAATGGGGTTTATTGTTTTTATAATACCTCATTGTATATAGCATTCAAACAACACATCCTTATACACTTATAGTATTAATATTTTTGATTCTCTAGAAATTGTTTAGAATATACCTTACTTAGCAAAACAACGTTTGCCGGGTCAGCTAGTATTTGTATAAAAAAGACCCTAGTAAAAAATATTTCATTTATAGTCACCCAAAATTATTAGAATATATGATAGCCTATTTAAATATTTTGTAACCAATAATAAGACTAGTGGTGCATAGTGCATTTAAGCAAATTGCTGGTACTTCCCGTACCAAAAATTGTCACAATTTCACCAAAGCTCTACATTATACTTAGAAGCTCATAGTTGTCAACACACATAATTTTTTTAAAATTTATTTCATGACAATCATGATCACCCTGATTCGGTTTGACTGAGTTCTGGGACACCCTGTATATATTCACACACATATTTTCATAAAAAAGACACAGTGAAAAAAATATGTATGGTGACCCAAATTTTTATTGAATATATTATATCCTAATTAAATATTTTGTAACCAAAAATAAGAAAATAACGTTTTGAAACCCGTATGAAAATTTGCTCTAAATAAATTTTCACTCAGGTATACAAAATTTTCAAATGACTTAAAAGAAATAAATACGTTCCTAATAAATCCATCAT
Source organism: Ctenocephalides felis (assembly GCF_003426905.1). NCBI lineage: Eukaryota > Metazoa > Arthropoda > Insecta > Siphonaptera > Pulicidae > Ctenocephalides > Ctenocephalides felis. Next base: position 55,675,458 of record NW_020537324.1, read on the forward strand.
TCCACACGGTGACATTCATACGCATTGATGAACGGAAAAGTAGTTCGCTCGCAATAGTCGCAATCGCAGTAGGTACCCGGCATGCCGCCGTCACGCCGTCACGTGAGTACGCGGTGTGACGTCACTGCGCCAGTCGATACACGCCGCCCCCTAGACTCACTACCCTGGCCCGGTAACCCGGTTGGCTCGCTTCCGGGCAACCCCCGACTCTCGTTCTATCGCTGGCAATCACCCCTTCGCCTGCCCAAAGAATAACACCGAGTCCGATCGCGGCCCACTGGCTTTAGGACAGATCCGCAATCAGAACATTTGAAGTATATTTAATTCAATTTGTATATTAATTGAAAAACTTCAATTTATAGATTTGAGACTATTTACTATACTTATAATAGCTCATAGATGGCTCATACTATACAAATTAAATAAATAATTAAAAACTTTTTAAAAGTAGTTAATGCAAATTGGAAAAATTTTGTTTCTATTAAAATAAAGTGGTTAATTATTCAACAATATTTCTAAACTCACTTTATCCGCCAAAGATGCTATTATTGAAAATAGGTGAACCAATTATCCTCTACTGGAATATTAATGGCAACGGCATGCGAAATGCATTTAAAAAAATAATGAAAAACGACTTGGAAGCAATGATTTTAATTGGGTCTCTCAAAGATGAAGATGTCATCATTCTCCGAATACTCAACATATATTTCATTTCAATTAAAAAAAAATCTAATTTCCAGTTTGCTTGAAATTTGCAATCACGATCAATAAAACTCAAAGTCAACCTTTAGATTAGTGTGGTTTACATTTAGGTATGGATTACAAAAATACACAGAAATAGATAAATTAAGCTTTTATGAAATTTATCCTTTGTTTTATTTTTTGTCTCTCAGCCATTCAATCATGATGCGCCACAGCGAAACGTGGCTGAGTACAGCTAGTATATATGTATGTAATCGCATATGTATATATATATATATATATATATATATATATATATATATAAGATTATATTCGTGCTTAGGATGACAAAGCCAATCAAACACAATTGAGTTTCTATGCCAGAAAAGATGTATTTTATTGTTAGTTCTACATTAGACAACGTTTTAAATACAAAACCTTACATACCTGTCAGAAAAGAAACGACATTTAATGTTATCAATCACAATGTCAGTTCCTAAACACATTTACACCAATAATTTCTATTTTAAAGATTATTTAAGATTAATTGCGCCCTGACGTATTTTAGGTTTTCACTTGTTTCGCTAATATCATAGGAGCTATATCTATGACAATTATAACGCGCAAAATTCAAACTAAAGAAAAGTAGCTATTTTTAACTTCCCGTAGGGCAAGTTATAGTAATCGCAAAAAAATCGAAAATGAAAATTTTTATATATCTTTACGTTTCAGAGGTTTCTGAACATTTTGGCATACCTTAGAAAAAATGGATGTATGTGTGTGTGTGTGTGTGTATGTACGTGTGTGTATGTATGTGCGGATACAAATTTTCGTCGACGATTTCGGGAACACGGATCAACCGATTTTAATAATTCAAAAAACATTCGATTTGTATTGATAAGGAGACGTGCTGATTAGTTTTTGGCGAAGGCAGGTCTAGCCGTTCAGAAGATACGGGGCAAAAAGTGCCGAAAACGGTAACTCAGTTTTTAATAGAACGGAGCGTCCGATTTTAATAATTCAAAAAGCATTTTACTTATATTGACAAGGTGAAGAACCGATCAAATTTTCATAAAGGCAGGTCTAGCGGTTTCGGAGATCTAATGAAAAAAGTAAAAAAAAATGCCATTTGGCGGTCAAAAATGATCATTAGACATATGCACATCAAATTATCAAATATTTTATAGAGATTTTAACAATGAGTATAAATTTTGTTTACATTCCTATGGGTTCCGTACCAATGTTTACGCGTTAGACGGCGACGCAGAGCTTACGCGCTTTTATATTTCGTCTTTATGCAGTTAAAGCAGTACGATTGCTTTGAAAAAAAGTTTAGATCTTCCATAATATGTCAAAATAAAGAAAACATTTTTTTTCAAAAAAAAAAATATTTTTTTTTTTTTTAATTTTTTTTCAAAAAACAGTCTTATTTTTTCGAAGTAAATTTTTTTCAAAAATGTTAATAGTTTTTTAAAAAAAGAATAATTTTTGGTACGGGAAGTTCCAGCAATTTGCCTTAAGGCACGTTGCCTTAATTGTCTTAAGACAGAATTCCACTTACAGCTAGTTTTTTACATATATATATATATATATATATATATATATTGTATATGAAAAAACTATTTACGATGCATTTATGTAAATATAATACAGAAATGCGTAACTTTGATATGTTAATAAGAAAGTGGGTTTGGCTCTTGAATTACTAGTATGATATTATCGATATCTGATATCCATGGACAACAACTACCGAGTTTGTTCAAATATTTAACTTTCATCCCATGTCAAGTTATCCTATAAGCGTATTTTTCTAGTCTATTTACCTTAATCCAATTTCAAATTATATCATCATCAATTTATTTACTTGTATTTCGTAAATATCATCCAAACAAAAATCTCATATCGCTGAGCCGCACACCCACATTTGATATTCGATAACTGTTTGAACCAGTGACATGTGCAAACATGACGAATATCTGCTCAAACGGTGTGCCATATAACGAAAACGAACCGCGAAAAAGGTTGCATTTATTTTATGTTTTATTAGGGTGATATCGACACATTACCGGCGAGTAAATATAACGAAAGCCGCAAAACGGTAGCAGCCGCGCGCGAATTTGCCGGCAGGTCGGCGGACCCCGGCCTGGAGGAATGGGTCGGCGATCTCACCCCGCTCAACCCACCGAACGCGTGCCGCACTGCAGATGTAAAAGCGTAGTAGTACACGAACTCGGTGAGGTTCGCCGGATGCCGCGCGTCCGTAGCACGTTTTCGTAAGACTTTGCAAGGCGTGTTAGAGACGACGGGCTCGTTTCACGTCATGTGCGGCTGTTCAACCGCTTCATAACCGTGACGTACGGTCGATATTGTTGATATAAGTTGGATGAATACGAGTCATCGCGCGAACGCCTTAACTATGAAATATTTGACACGATAGTGAATTGAAAGAAATATTCTAAATTCTTATTAATTATTTTTTCAACATTGCGAGACAGTTGACAAAAAAACATCAAGTTAACTCTAAAAATTTGGTTTTATCAATTTTTAACTTCCCGTAGAATAAGTTATCGGAATCATAGAGAAATATAGAAAATTTTAATATAAATTTACGTTTCAAAGTCTTTGGAACATTTTGACATACCTTAGAAAAACTAGATACATGTATGTGTGCATGTGTATGTATGTGGGAATACAAAGTTTCGTCGACGATTTCGGGAATCGGTTTGAATAATTAAAAACATAATCGATTCCTATTGATAGACAGGCGTGCTGATTACTTTTCAGCCAGATCCAGCCATTTCATCTTAAATACAAATAAACATAAATAATATTATATTATTTGATGTGAATACGAAAATAAGTAAACGATTAGACACCGAAAATAGTTTTATACTGGCTACGACAACCGCATGAGTAATGGAAAAAAGCAGGTACAGGAAAATGGTACCGAAGCTGGGTTTTCTATTTATTCGGTATCTTAGGTAAAAGAATTTGAAGAGAATTGGCGGTCATCACATTATGCATATTTGATACCCCATAGCGCCTGAACTATACGTGTAATTAACGACCATCCATTTCAAAATATAAAAAATAAACACTATCCGCTCTGAACGTAATAAGTATTTTTGGCAAATATATTTTTAAACAGTTAACTGCAATTGACCAATATACACGTCACGGCAAATTGGCAAAATCTGTATATTGACTAGTAAAATCGTCATTCGTTTAAATATATCACTATTTAGATTGCAAATTTGGCTACTACTATATTTTAAAAACAAAATCTTTAACAAAAGTTTTGCAATCTGAATATATTAATAATTGGCTTCTACATAATACTTAGCGCTCAAGTCGAAGTATACATTATTTATCAAAAACTAGATCATGTGACTAAAATTTACTTCTTCCAAAACTGTAGTTACACAGAAGTTGCAGAGCTTAGTTAAATGAATCTATATCATTTATATTCTAATTATATACCCGTATTGTAAAATTGTTCGTTATTCCAGTCTATTCCATTTGCACAAGCTTCGGAATATTTAACGTTGAGAAAAATCTTATGAAATATTCATATGAATTTCCTAATGAAAATATTTATTTAAACAACCCTCTATTATTTCAAGATACAAAAAATGAACCTGTGGAAATTTATTATCTGTCCGTATACTTGTGACTTCTAGAACTGGGATTATTCGCGCAGGGGTATTAATTATACACTAACTATAGTATAAATCACTATATAATAATAAAATATTTGATATCAATTAATCTTGCAATCTTACAAACAAAAGTTATATAAAAATTGGTAAAATTTGTCTAATAAAAGAAAATAGAAGAATATAATAGTCAAGTGTTTTTTGCCTAAATAAAACTCCGATCAAATAAAGAACAAATCCAAGCCGTAAACTAGGATAACTATTCACATTTGTTTTATTTAAATCAGCAAATATAACTTTTTTACAATTTATTTTTCAAGATTGAGGAACAATCAGATTGACGAAAAACTTTAATCAAAACATCTTCTGTGAAAGTTCAGTCCATAATTACTAATTTAAAATCTTCAGATATTCTGGTATGAATATAAGGGATTTTTAAATTAATATCCTGATTCGTTAATTAATCTGTCGGAGCCAAAATAAACGTGAATGATTATTCATGATTCTTAATTATTAGAAGTTGTTTTAAATGACTTAAGCGAGAATACACGAGACGCTAATTAGTTTTTACTTCCTTTTCGCAAATTCGCTTAATAAAATCAACGCCTGCATATAGAAGCAAAATACTTTGAGAGGCGATTAATTAAAATGCTTTTCCAATCAGATATTATACATACACACACACACATATATATGTATATATATATATATATATATTATCTAATGCATCTAGCATTTTGAAGATGTATAATACAATATTTCTGATTATCTTCCCATCGATAGATGTTATTCCAATACAAAAGTTATACAAGTTTTAATTTAATAGACGTAAGCTGAGAACTTCACTTGATCATCTTCTTGGCAAAGATATCAATGTAACAATAAACCGAACAAATCAAAAGAGTATTATGTTATTTGTTCTATAACAAGAAACAGAATTGTATATCATGCAAAGTTATGCCATATCTCAACTGTAGAAATATAATAGTGGACACATTCCAACAAATATTTTTAATACAGATTGTTCTGTTTATATTAATTTATATACGAACAACAATTATTGGTAATATTTAGAGATATAGTATATAATGCGCTTATTACTGTAAGACTGGTGTACTTCATTGTAATTTAAAGGTTATACTACTAGATAAGTAAATTAGTTGTGGGTTTTTTCCAGGAAGATAGATATATTTCTTATTCTATTAGATATGTTGTAACCATGCATGTATCAAATTTAAATGCAATAGCAAGATTATTAGTTTTGTTTAATCAATGAAGATTAACAGAATACTTAATATTCAGAATTAAAAAGAAAGAAAAACAATATTAGTAATTAACTGTTACAAAATAAATAACTATATACCTCAACATTTTGTGAATGTTCTGATTTACTGAGAATGTGATTGACAGTTAATATCAGGCAAAAGTATTTAACACAATAAAATAATAACCGATATAATAAATTTTAATAAAATTATAATAAATTTAGTTTAATCAACAACTTTGTTCAATTAATTAGTTACTTAACGAAAAAACTACTTACTAATAAAAGTAGAATCAAAAAAAACAAGTGAAATTTTGACAAAATAAAAGTGACAAAATATAATTGAAACATTACCAACAACAAGTAAATGAAAAACTAATCATTTCTGAATAAGAAATATGTTTTAGAAAGTTATTTCAATATACAAAAGTGCCGCTCAAAAATGTTATCTTCCAGTATTATCATCATAGAGGACTACACTATATATATGCTTTGTAAGGGTTGACGGCTCAGATAGAAGCTATTTTCGAAACCGTAGAAAACTCAACTCTATTTGATGAGGAAGAATTATTTCAATTTTCAATGTCATAGTTTTTAAAATGAAAAGCTACTCATGACACATAATATTCATTCGATTTTCTAATATTATTGCATTATATATTTAGTGCTTCAACTTGTTTCATTGTGATTTCTGTTTGGTGTTTCATCCTAAGGAAAACATAATTTACGATTCGATCGATTTATATATATATATATATATATATATATATATATAATTATCTAAATTACTGTATACAATGGAATAAACATTGAGGCCATCATTTAGTAAAAAAATGTACTTCATCAATAACACAAGGCTTAAATCCAAGCAATTAATAATTGGAACATTGAAGCAAGACTCAAACTACTAATATAATTGATACGAGAGATTCGAAAGAAAAGCTTAGAGCATAGTTATTAAAGTTTAAATTCTAAGATCAATCAAATTTTCATTATTCTCTAATATATTCTCTAACAAAACTCATAAAATATATTGTGTGGAATATGAAAAAGATAATGTGTGGAATTAGTCCGCCTAAAAGAAGCTATAATTTTAATGCGAAAATAAAAATAGTAGGAGGTGAAAGTTTAGTCTACTCGTAATATTTCTTTCAAGCTCTTTAATTTTATTGACCTTAAATTATTTGCAATTGGCAGTTGATGGCATCTTTTAATTCTCGATTTTTAGCAAAGAAATATCCAAAAATATAATATTGATGAACTAAAGCAAGGCACGAAATGTTTAAGTTTAACCCTTTCAATATTTAAAAAAAAACTACTGCTGCTTAATGTTAGCTTCCGTTCCAGCTTGATTTACAATTTCCAGCCAACTTACTATGTTTTTATACTACTCTCAACATTTCAGACGATTTCCAAAATTTTCAGACGACTTGCAACGTTTTCAGTCTACCTACAGCATTTTTAGACTATCTAGAATATTTTCATACTGTCTAAAACATTTTCACACTAACTAAATCGTTTTCAGGCAATTCCTATGAATTTCATGCTTTTTTTGTGGCAGCACTAATTGTTTAACTGAAACTTGTTAAACTTATTGTTAAAAGATTTACTTCAACAAATAAAACAGTCGGTCTCCTTTTAAATGGCCAAAATGACTGTTTTCCGGATGTGATATTTCTATATAATATCTATCAAGTTAAGTTTTGCAAGTTAAATTAAAAGTATAACTTCATAAATATTCATATATCTTTTAAAATTAGTGTAAGTTTAGAAACAGTATATATAAATGTACTCACAAAGCTCGTTGCGCCATCAATCCAGCTTTACTCGTTACCATATCTTGCGGGGGACTGCACACGGGCGGAACGACTGCCCCGGCCGCGTTCACAGATGCCGCGCTCGTTACGGCCGGCCCGTGAATAGAACCATTTGGCCGAGCTGTGTTCTGCAAATAAAAAGTTATGAGGCATGATACGGAACGACATATGTGTATATGAAATTTTGAATTGTTTATATTCTATTAAACACTAATTTATGTTTAATTATTGTAGGTTCATACAACAGCAATATGATATGGCTGTGAAGTAGCATTGACTAACAATGAAATTTCTTTCAACAAAGCCATAACCAGTTAATAATGACTGACAAATATGCTCGTCCTGGAGTAGTTGCAAAATTTTGTGTATTGACGCGTATACTCGTCATGCTTATGAATCAGTAACCATTAGCTATGTTTTTTTATTTGCTTTTATGAATTACAATCTGTCATGGCAAAAAAGTCGAGCGGTCACCCAGTAGTAATCCGTTTTGAAGTTGATTATGTAGCCTAAAGAAGTAATAGCAGTACTGATGCAAAAAATTTAAATAAAACCAACGGGGGCAAATGTAGTATTATACATTAGTAAGTACAAATTGAAAAATAAAATAATTTATATCCAAATGTTAGTGGAGGATTTCAGAAAGGGGTCGGTTCTTTTTTATCCGTTCGAGGGCATGGTACCTTACTACATTTCTAGCCATGACGTTGGATGGTACTATACTCACTCCTTGTGAATATAGTACACTTAATTATAATTGTGAAAATAGTACTCTTCACCGAGTTCATGAACCATTGGCTATATAAAATACAATTTTTGAGAAAAACAAAATACATTCTCAAATTTCAAGATGTTTAGAATATATTAAGACCATTCTAGAATAAGACAAACAAATAGAAAGTCTTAATAAGTCGAGATAATTTTTTGAATCCATATAATTACAGACAGAAAAACTTTACCAGTTTGAATAAGAATTGATTTATATAAATATTTATTTATATTTATAGAATGTATAAATAAATCTGCGAGAACTGGATTGGTAAAGTACTTTTGAGTATAATACTCAGTTGCGTTGGATATTACTCAACAGAAAGTGTTTGAGTTCTTATTTATATATGTGTAATATTAAATTGAATTTCTGGCGTCTTTAATTTAATACGTACCTATGCAATATATGCTTTTATTATTAAAATAAGTAGATATTAGTGATGATATTTTCAATTTTATTGAATAAAACCATCTTTTTCATCCAATATCTTATCATTCTAACTTATTATGACACCAAACTATAGGCACTTGTAAATTAAGGCGTCCCAATTACTTGAGTAATGAACTTACAATTTCAAACATAAACACTATGAAATTCATCTACATTTGATATCATCTCTTATTGTATATAACCGGCATTCTTAAAATTTAATACGACCGTTTTTAATTTTATATGAAAAATCATAATAAACGAATAAGATTTTTTAATATATTTTGCCACGTGTTGAAACTGCAACTATAGTTAATTAAAATATATACTTCAGATTACTGTTATATTTCTAAGATAAAAATCGTGTTCTAACAACTTGGTTATTGACAAGCTGATTCGAAAATTTAAATATCATCTATAGAAGTATTAAGTCAAAATATTTCCGAAATGAATGGTAGATTCTAGTTTCAGAAAAGTCCAGATAAAAAAAATATCCGAATATACAATGTTCACCTTTAAATTTAATCCGAGATCCGCACTATGTCTTTTTGATTTTTCACGTTTGCTGTCGTCACCATCGTCTTGCGAATGATGTGAACCTTCCTCTTGCGAAGTTTGTTTGAGTTGCGGTTGATATTTCTGTAAATAATGAGCATTTTTATTATTATATGAAGTATTTTTGATACTTATTAACTTGATATTACTACTATAGCTTTTAATCTTATTAGTATTTTCCAACTTATGCGGTAGTATGGTTTTGAAAACCGTACTAAAAATGCATGAACAACATTCTATTAAAAATTTAGAAGGTAAATAATGGTAAAGTTTTTATATTAATTTAATTTTATTGATCAAGATTGTATTAGTAAATTGATAATGTAATTTTTACTAACAAGCAAACTATGTATCTAACAATTTTAAAATTTGTAATATTGAAAACCGTTAAGAAGCGTTGTATGCAAAACTTTTCATCTAAATGTGAAATCAATAAAATATTATAAAATACTATCTATTAATGTATTATTTATAGCAAACAACTAATTAAATTTTCTTGTACATTGCTGCTTGATTGGAAGAACTTGTAAATTACAGCATTACAATTTTCCTTTATACATGAAAATGCTCACTGTGAAATATTCTGAACGTGCAAATACTTCACTTGTACAGCTTCAAAGAAAGCTTTATACCCTTCAAAACAACAAGCTTAATTGGTTACCAAGAACTACTACTATTCAAATATCTTGAATAGCTCATAATGTAAGTCTACATATTGCAAGTGTTATATTATATATTTCATAGTTTTATTCAATACAATGCCCAGAAAAGCTATTAGTGATAATGTTACTAAGAGCTTATTTTAATCAGCCAATTATATGCATCTTATGTAAAAGATCTTAAACGAGGAAATACTACAATTATAAATTATCACTGTTTTACAAAAAATGTAAATGTTTGAAATGAAATATTCAGAGCATATTCTGTTAAGTGAAAATATAGAATTTGAAAAAAGTAAGTATGTGAAATGTTTTATAAAAAAAGACGACAGTTTTGAAATGAGCTTCATGATAACTTTTCATGTTTTACATATGGTACATAAAGGGTGTTATCGTTGAGCGTTCAAAATTGACAGAAATTGTATTATTAGTATTATTACAAAGTATCTATATTTCTAGTGGTATTAAAGAATTAAGTTAATATTTTATTTTCAGCAATCTGAACTTAAAGCTCTATAAGCTGTTGTGATTATACATGTCATTGCAACCCAATAGTTGTCCACTCTATTTTTATGTTAGACTCGATTTTAATGTTGTTGTCATTTTTGATAGTAATAAAATAATAATTATTAACATATTGCAGCAATGCCAATAATTGCAGCAATAATTGGATTAAAATAATAATATTTTGGGAAAGCAACTCAATTGTTGGTTTTCCATTCGATAGATAAATTATAACAATTTTCTTATAATTTTAATATGCTGGTTAATTTTTGTTAGATGACATTTTTCATTGAGCTAAGCTACTTTATTTTTGAATGTTATACTCATTTCGATCAATGACTATTTGTCATCATCTTTCTCAAGCAGCAGCAACATAAAACTTTTGGCTTTTTTATTACAAAACATCTGTATCAGGTACAATATGACACTATCATAATCATTGTATTATCACCATTCAAGAAGTTTTGTAAAGATCGAAATAAGAAGTAATCAAAAGGTGCAATTGCAGGTTTGTTTGGTGGATATGGAAATATATCCCAACCAGGCTCCAATAATTTTTGCCGAGTGGCCAAAGATATGCGATATCAATAATGGAATAAATCACCGTTTTGAATTGTCATTTTAGGACGCTTTTCTTTGACTTCATTGTTTAATTTCGTTATTTGTGCAATGTAGAAATCATAATTGATCGTTCGGTTAGGTAGTAAGAACGAGAATATACAGTTCCTTTGAGTTTATTATTTTTAAGTAAAAAATCACCAGAACTAAACTTAGCAAACCAATTTAACACAGCCGTGTTTGAGGCTTCAATACAATAAATTTTATTTTAATTAGTTTATAATTTTTTGAGAGCTTAATTTGCTTCTTAATCTTTGTAAAAAAAAACAAAATATAACAAAAAAAAAATCGATTTGATGTTCCATCTTTCATCAAACGCCAAAAGACAACTACGCAATCGATCAAAAGCTCCTTTTTACTTATGGACATATAAATTGTCTTCTATCCATTGATAAATGATATTTTAGTAAACCTAAAAACTCAATTAAAACCATCCAAGCTGAAAACCGCACATACTTAGTTGCCAATCTAATAATATACAACTAAAACGAACTAATTTAAGTAAAAAAAATGTCAAAAAAATCTGTTTAAGTATCAATGTTGACTGTAATTAGGTGGCAATTATCTTTTCGATATGTTCGATACATTTTTGGTAGTATCGATCCCGTTAATAGTACCAAACTAGAGTACAATCTCGAAAAACACTCAGATACTCAGTAGATACTCGATGCTCTCATTCTAGTGAACTTAGAACTTAGTGAAGAACTTAGAACTTATTTTTTTCTATAAATGTTATTTAGAGATCGAGAAGTTTCTGTAATATGCCTCATAAGGCGTAATACAATACACCACTAATTGTTCATAAGTTTCATCAATTTGCCTCAAGACACAGTGCCATTTACCTCTTGTTCTATTCCTGATTATTATCAAAACTGTATTACGTTACGAGATATTAACTTACGTGGTGCTGTTGGCCCGTGTCTTTGACGACGTGGTAGTGATGGTGGTGGTGGATGCCGCTGTGCGACGAGTCGGTGTGGGAGGAATGCTCGTCGCTGTGCTGGGAATGGTGGTGATCCCATGCCGGAGGCTCCCAACATTGTATACTGTTTTGTCTTTCCGTCGCCCGTTCCATCTGTGCCTAAAACCGAAATATTTGTTAGGAATACATAGTTCAAGGAATATATGTAGACTTCACAAAAGAGCTTTAGAATTTGTTATCTACTTCTTCATCTATTTGACGCACCATTTATCATTCTTACAGTTCGATATTTGTTAACCCCTTAAAGGGCACATCTAGTGTGAAATTTTCAAAAAATCGAATTTTTAATTTTTCCATATTTCGATAAGTTATACCTTTAAAAATAACATACTAACATTTTAAATCGATCTTAAAAAGTTTTTGAGTTACAGCCATTTGAAGAGTATATATATATATATATATATATATATATATATAGTATATAGTATAACGATCATTTTATCTTTAAACGCGTTTTTCTCGAAACAGCATTTTCCGAATTTGCTGCAGCGATTACTCAAAAACAAATGATCCGATCACTATCAAATTTTTTTACGTGTTCTATACATAGTTCTCCGTAAAATGAACTATCGATTTTTTGATCGGATCAAAAATCGAATTTTGGCAGTCTAAAAATGACCAAAATTTTGGGTAAAATTTGACCTTTTTTTTTAAATGCCGCCATTTTGTAAATGTTTGATTTTTTCCAGAATCACTGCAGCAGTGAAGGGCCTTTTTTCGCGCCGTTGGAAATCGACGATAACTTAAAAAATATTTAATTATTTTCTTCAAAAATTTTACTATGTGTTCTTAAAACATGTATAAATATATTCTTAAAATTTTGAAATGATTGATAAAGTATTCAATTTAAATTCCCAAAAATCACCTTTTTTTAGGCGGTTACACTAGTTGTTCTGTAAGTAGTTCTGACATTCCTGACTGAATTAATTCTTCGATGGTTCAAATTCGAACCATGCTATGCAATATTTAAGTATAAGAATATCACTTTAAGAATTTTGTAACATTTTTTCTGAAGTGGAATTTTATGTTTTCGCCAAAAATCCGATTTGCTAATTTCATGTTTTTTCTATGTTTCAAGTCATTCTGAATCGTTGGATACGCAAAATTAGAAATAGTACATATATGTATGTGAGCCAATAAAGTTCAAGGTCAAAAAAATATCCAAAAATATTATAGGCTCAACTCATTAAAAATTTAAAATTTATTTGTTATTTTTTAAATGTTGTTATAAATCTTAATGTTTAATATTCAAGTCCATTATATTCACATATTTAGAGAAGTTTATACAATTTACCATAAAACAAAATACTACTTACACCTATCTTACATCTAATTTCAACTAAAATTTAAAATATTATTATTATTAGTAAATTATAGATTTTAAATAACGTATTTCTTGCAATTTGATCTCAAAAACATGCATAAATATCTATATAATAAATGCAGTCACCTGTCTTTCTTTTTCCTGGTTTCGTCTCTGGTTAAGTAAATCTTGATCGAGTTGGCGGGCTTCTCTTGCTTCTCTCTAAAAAATATTTTTAGAATCAAATATTTTCAATAGTATTTCATGCTTCTAATAAAAATAACATTTGTATCTATCAATAAGTTTATAACTAATAATATATAATTTCTAATAATACAGTCTGATTGGGTTGTTAGCTATATAAGTTGGGTAAGTAATCATTTGTTTCCACTTACTTTGAGCGTGGCATTTTCGATTTCGATCTGCTTGGGGTCCCTCTCGGTTCTGGTCTGCCTGCAGGCTGCCTGCTTCTCTTCATCAGACTGAGTGCCCTTGCCACCTAATTGATCGAAATTAATATTATCGTCCTGCTATCATTCCATGACCGCATGCATTATATACATACGCAATTAGAGTGAGCCACTATTACATTATGAGGGTGCTTTGCAGATATATCATACAGAATGTGATAGAATTGATGTGAGCATTCAATATCAATTTAGCATCAATCAAACTATGAAACGAACAATTAATTTAGAGCGCGATTATATTGAAATTTACGATCATGCGCAAGTTTTAGAAATGTGTAGTCCAGAGTTAACCCTTTCGCTAGAAGAGTGTTTTATGGAGAAGTGACACTCCTGCACGAGACAAGAAGCCGTCTACAATATTTTTTACACAACATTGGAAATAAAATATAGTTAAAAATTAACAATTACACTTTTAAAGAACTAGATTTTAAAATAACAAATTAGAACTTTCAATAATTTAACTCAGGATAATAAATTTTGAAGACAAAGTCGATGTACGTTGTCGTCCATAGACGACAAACGTAGACATGCGTCGTCAAACAGATGTCGCTTATAGGTGACGCTCCTAGCATAAGGGTTAAGGATCAAACTCTGGGTATTGTACTAACGTACTAGCTCATCTGAATAAAGATTGGAAATTTTACTCAAGATCAAAGGTAAGACACTTATGTCTTAAACTAAAAAGAAGAAGCATTCAAAATCCTAGATATGTAAAATGTAAACTAACAAAAAACTACTATAGAAGATTGAAAATAAAACTAAAAATTGATCTAAGTCAATATTGATTCTGGATGAAAACTAACTAATTTGTATTTTAATTTTATAATTTTAAAAAATAAATTTTAGTTTCTTTTAATGTAATCGTTAGACAACTACCTACTATAAAATGGTAAGTGAACTATATGCCATTTCAATATGCCCTTATTTCAATGCAAAGTCCTTTGTAAAAGAGAAAATTGTATAATATTGAGTTATCACGTATGTAATAATAAAAATATGATTGATCAAGTATTCATAAATTAGTAAAACTGCTTTTTTATATAGCTAAATTTAATAAAATTAAACTAAAATTAAGAAATATCTAGAACACCGTCAATAGAACTTTAAGTTACAAGACGAATGTTTAGTGCTACGGATAATTATTGCTAATTATGGTCTAAATGCAAATTGACAGGTAATTACAATATTAAATAGACTTTTTAGACTAAGTCCTAAAAATTGTACAAGATTATTATTAGTAAAATTTACTATGAATGATGTAAGATAATTTTAATAAAATTTATACACAGTTTTCGAGTCCGTATCACGACAAAATAATTTTTGTCTAACCTCAAAATTTTTTCTTTGATTTTTAACCAAAGTTTTTTAGTTTTTCCAAATTTCTCTAGTTTTTATAGAAGTTTTTGACAATCTACAATAAAAGTAATTTATTTCAACTTTTACTGAAATTGAAAGCATATATACATATAATTCATGGAATAATAAATCATGTATATTTCACATATTTCAATTCATGAAAATCTATTGGAGATATCTTTGCATGAGATTTCCCAGAAGAATATTTGACTGACATTTACGCAATATTTGTATCTCATTAATTCATTAAATCATTTATTATGCACTTTGTTTTCAAATGTCAACACAAACTGTATGTCAACATTTATATGTCTATTCATAAAATAATCATCTAACAAAAAGATCACTCAATTTGGCATGCAAATAAACTAAGTTCAATATTGCAGAAAGACAAAAAAGCTTTTCAGCGTGATATAGGCTGTGTAAATATTTGTGATGTCTCATCATTCGATAATGCGAATAAAAATTCAGAGATTTGCAGAGAGAAAGCATAAAAAATAAAACGTAGTCAGCGATGCGTGGAAAAAGAAAATTGGAAATGATAGAAAGAGTTCACATTTGCATTCTGTGGCAGACCTAGGCAAAATACATATAAAAAGCTTTATGTAAAAACATTGGAAATTCTGATCGGAAAATATACCGACAAAATAAAACAAGGGTAAGAGTTGTTCAAAACATCTCATCAAGCTACAGTATATTATTGAGCTCTACACATAAAAATTTGTATCCAATCGAGAAAAATTCTGCGAATTTAAAAAATATTAATCTAGTTCTGCCACAAGGAAAAACTATTGCAACAAAAATGAATTCAGCTCAATAATAAGCATTTACGATTTGCTGGTTTACTTTTGGTAATATGTTTTTAACAGTAAACCTACCGATGTTAGAACAATAGAGAAGAAAATCATCAATAGCGGTTTGTGTATACTGTTATCATTAAAACTAGCATAAAGAATAGGTTAACATGATAGAATATTTGTTACGTTTAAGCTACATCAACTAATCTGGAATTAAAAAAATAAAATACATAGTGAATTCAAAATCAATTAAGGAGAGTGTACCTCACACAGCTATGTCCAATTTTCAAAAATAATTAAGATTTATGATTGGCTTCTAACTATGTTGTTAGTTGCTACTTGAAATTATCAGTTAGTGATAGAATAAAATTGTGTCTATAAACTATTTATGTAAAAATGTTGTAAATTATAACTCTTTTGTTACGACAATCGCATGATGTGCGTACGAATATCGCCAAAAGGCTACCATTGTGTACGGATGTCGCTCATAGACGACATCCAGGTGTCAACCCTTCCTTACAACAGTATTTATCACTCTGAATTACCAAAGATTCTTATTAAGTATTATAGTTTCTAGTTATTTAGAACTGTATATATTATTTTATTTTATTGTTGTTTGAGGTCTGTTCAGTAACGTTACTAGGCGGCAGGTTGGCTCGTACAGCAGTATCTCTACTGCAAAAAGCGCCCCAGTAGACATACAGGGTTAAGACAAAAATATACACGCCGCACAATAAATTTTGATACTATTATTACTATTTGAATTATTACTATTTGAAATGCGTCGTTGTTTAGTTCCAATTTGATTAAACATTGTTTTTTATATTGCAATCAGCAAACTAATAACTAACGCGGGTTTAAACTCCTGTTTCATAACGCATTTATAATTTGCTACGTGCCGTATATACAAATACTAAACTTCCCAAAAGTTTGTACAAAAATGTCACAACCAGTTTCTATCACTTTCTCAAATTTTTGTTACGTCGTCTCTACAAATATTAAATTTTATAGAAATTATGATAGTTTGCACAAAAATGTCACGTCCAGTTTCTACCTCCTCTATCATACGCGTTGTTAAAATGAAACTTTTATGATGTGAATTTATATGAACATTTTTGAAGATAATTGTGAATGTAACACATATTTTGTTTTATCATATCATTAAAACACATATTTTATTATATCGTATCATTAGAAGTCTTACATTTTGTATGCTAACCATTATAAGTACACTTGAATTACTAAATTTACATTAATCATAGTATACTAATTCATAAATAGTTTAGAAACCTTATAGTCGTTTAAATACTTCAAGAATTAAACTTTTATGCGAAATAAAAAGTAAAAAGCTAGGAGCTCATTCTTAACATAGTTTTGAAACACATTACATTCTATAACATTTTAGCATTTAGATATATTCTGGAATTTATAAAATTTCGTTATTATCTTATCCAAATTGGATAAATTTTTAAAATCTTGTAGCACAAAAGTTATTTCAAATGGAATATAAATTGTAATTTTGAGAATGTTTTATAGTTATACTAAGAGATTACGAATTCATAAATCTTAATTGATAATTCAAACTCTGCAGATATTTAAATTAATTAGATGAAGTATAATGTTGTTGTAAAAGTTTATTTTGTTTGCAGGCATATGGATTCCGTACAAGAATCAATTTGTTTGTATCTAGGTAACAACTCGTACAAAAGTGTTTATTAGCATTAGTTCTGTTTATTACTTCAAAAGAATTTGCTAAGAAAAAATCTATTTTTACTGAATTATTATAATTTATGTAGGCCCTATTACTATAAGGGTCTGATAAAATGAAGTAGGGTAGGGCGGGGCTAGTTGAGCAAATTTTTACTTAAACGCATGTAGCTCCTCAATGAAAAGTCTCAATAAATTGCTATATGGCTTAAGGGGTTAGGGGTACTTGCAGGCACGAAAAAATGAGTGTTTTCAGTATATTTTTTTTGTTATTAAACGATGTTTTTCTACAAAAATATTAATACAGCATTATTATACAATGTTTTGACTTGATGTAACAAAAATTTCAGAAAAAAAAAATCAATATTCCCAAAGTTATAGCTGTTTTTGTTGCCCCTGTTTCGAAAAACGGTCCTGGCGGTGACCATCATAACTCCTTAGAGATTCATCTAAAATCAATCAAATTAAAAAAATAGTTTTATGAATAGGGCCGGATCGAAGGCTTTCCTTTTTTTCCAAAAATTAACAAAATGGCAGTATCAGAAAGAAAAAATCTTGATTTTTGGGTAAAAAATCAACAGTTAATTGGTCTTAAAAAATTCAAATTTTTGAAAAAATAAAAATCCTTCGATCAGGCACGAGTTTATTATGTATTATAAAAGCTGTATAAATTTCATTAAAAAAACATAGTTTTGAGAAAAACGCGTTCAAAGTTTTACATTGGATTTACGTACAGAAATACGAATTATTAATTCATTTACACCGAGTCATCTATTCCTGGGCCATATAACAAATCTTCAGCCATTGTGGAAGTTTCCAAAATTTTCATTTGGTGTTGCCTACGAAGCATTCTGCCCTCCCGTGTCGTCTCGTTGGCGCGCTGATCTGCTACTTTCACACGTGCAGCATCCAATTTTTCAGCATACCAATGGGAATATACCCATAATTAGGTCCTAGGGTACCCATAATCAATAGTAATGATTATGTATATGTATTCAACAATTTGTACGATAGTAGAACTAGTATTCACGGTTTTTAGGCATATTTTTTACACTAGTTGGTTGAAGCTTTTAATTTTTCCTGATTATGGATTCAATCTTGAACTACACATCTTGAAAGTAAATTATCATTGCTGAGATCATCGTAAATCGGTTTAAAAGCTTTTAAAACATCTGGAGGTGAGGGAGAATAATCTTGAGTATAAGTATCGAGCTCTCCACTTGCATCAACGCGCTGGTAAGGGTCCAATAACTCAAAAAGTAATCATCGGATCAACTTGAAATTTTCAGAGAACATTTTCAAGATATTACACTTAATGAAAATGCAAAAAAATAAAAATCGATTTTTCAAAAATTCCAAGTACCCCTAACCCCTTAATGGATTTGTTGTTTATCGCTTAACAAAAGTGTTAATACTATGTTTTGGTATTAAGTAAAATTTAAAAGCTATATTTGTTTAAATGCAAGAAGTTAAGTATGCTCAATGTACCCTATAGGTGGGGCAAGTTGAGCACTAAGAAAGTATAATCAAATCATAGGTTCAATGTCGATTAGTGATGAAAAAAAATAAGTTTTTAATAACCAGTTCTATATTTATAGTCTTTATTGACAGAGAAAACAAAACTTATAGTAATTTTCTTTGAATAATTAACCAAAAGTAGAATCAACAAAACAATATCGTATCTTAGGAATTATTTTAACATTATATTCAGTATTTTTGATTTAAATCATTATTTCTTTATATTATTACTCATAGACTTAGCTTAAATCTTAAAAATATTAATTAATTTCTGGAAGTTAATGGTAATTGTCTTAGTGACAGAACAAGTTTAGCAACTATGCTCAACTAACCCGAACTCGGAATTTCAAAATAAAAGTGAGTTTATAGAAAAACCGTGAGAGTTATACCCAGAATCTCTGTGCATATTAAAAGTACTATAAATATATGGAAGAATAACATTTACCTGATTAAAAATAAATAACATTTGACTAAACCAGACGAAAACTCGTGATGAATTACTTTTTTACTTTTTGGTCTCAAAATAAACAAAACGCCCGTGAACCTCACTCATTTGTCCAGCGGCCACTAGCGATTGCGGGATGTTTATTTCTCCCAAACCTCTATCTTTCCGCCATATAATGCTTAAACGGACGATGAATAGTTTTCGAGATATTTCGATTGCTCAACTTGCCCCTATGCTCAACTAGCCCCGCTCTACCCTACTTTTTAGAACAATAACGATCAGTCAAAGATCAATCGTTTTTTCCGTGGATATTTAGGAAATACTAAAATAGCAAAGAATTTCAGAAGAATTTATTTTATAAGTATTCGGTAGGTTTATTGTTACAAAACATGAAACAATATTTTAAATCAAATGTTATATTATTGTTCATGTACGTTTCAACGTCAGCTGAAATCAGTTTTATAGTAAGGGTTATCTGTACTGTACTTTCTAAAACACTTGGTTATTCCACATCAAAAGCAATAAAATTTTGATATTTGATGTAGCTTTACCTGAAACTATATTTTATTCTCTACTTTAATCACTAAGTCCACTTGTGAGGGTCTTGGTCACTCATGTGCGTGAAAATGAGAATGTTAATGAAGTGTATTAGTATATTGCGAGTGCCAAATCTAATCATTAGTATAATTATAATAAGAATAGCATTCATAATACCTGTGCTTTAAGTATTCGAGTAACACGGATATAATCGTCATTTCCATCTTAATTACGGATATAATCGTCATTTATTGTATTTTGTATGATCAATCAAGTTACGCTTAAAATTATTAAGTGATGATAAAATATAGATAGAGGGTCATAAGTTTTTTTTTATATCATAAGAATTTCACAATATTGAGCTGTTCATTTTATTCTATGTATTTAAATATTGTTTTATTTATTTACGAATGATGAGATCGATGTTTTCTATCATAAGAATTTCATATGAGGCAATTTTTTAATTTAAATTATAACATATAAAATATAAAAATAATTTATAAAATATTTATTTACTTGAAAATAATAAGTATATATACAGTTATTGTTTTCAAGTAAATAAATATTTGACTATGAAACCGACACAAAAAATGCGAATTATTTGTTTTAGATACTTTTGAAAAATATAACTCTTGAAACCTTATATCATCTTCATTTCGTCATTAAAGCAATTTCGCAATTAATTATTAAAAATCATGAATCTTCATTCAAAAATTAAAATATTTATTGGGGATTATTTCACAAAATTATTAATTATTTTTAGTTGCGAGTTATGAAACATTATTTTAGCAAATGTACAATGAAAATTAATTAATATTATTCGTAATGAATATATAAAAACAAGAAACAAATATGCAGTGTGTCCCAGAACTTAACATATAATATAGTCAACATTTGAACTGATTGTGAGTAAAATGCACAAGCAAAAATCATGCCATTTTTAGGTTTTTATTTTTTTATTCAAAATTTTTCAGTAATTTTCAAGTATTATACAATTTTGCAAGTCTGATGGAAAGCGCCAACTTTTGATAAAACACACTTTTTTTAAAGAAGGGCCTCTCAAAGTAATCTGATTTTAAAATTTTTAAATCTATACTTCAACAAAAAGTTTTGACTCTTGAAAATTTGGGGTAATTCTGATATTTTTAGCCAATAAATGTTATTCTTGGTTACGGTTCTAAAGTTTAAATAAAAAATTTTTTTAGAAATTAACCGCAATAACCGAAAAATTGTTATAACTTTACCAAAACTCAAGGTGAAACATAAAGGGTCACAATTTCTAAACAACGTGATATATTTTTTTTCTAAATTTTTCAGGACAGTTAAGGTCAATACTATCACCCTATTTCGGCTTCACGTTAAGTTCCAGGACACCCTGTATAAATCACTATATCAAGAATCTTTGATTGATTTTTTAAATGATTGTTTTTTGTAAACGTGATGGTTAAATTTATTAGTAATATTTATTATTAATCCACGATTTAATCAACTACGAAAAATTTGTTCGAGTTTTGAATTTAATTATTCTCGTAGTAATTCATATTTCACAAAATTTATGTCAGTTAGGCTTCCGGTTCTATGATAATTAAGTATAATCAGAGTAGTCAAATTTTTAAAATCAAGAGTTATAAATATTTTGTATTTCAAATTTGAATAAATTGTATTATATTACACACCCATTTCATTTTATTGTCGATACGAAACAAGCGTAACCTGATTGACATAAAATAAAATACTGTTATACTAATTAACAATTAGGGCAAAATTTATTTATTCATTTCTTGATTCATAAAAATACGTTTTCATTTTGATCAGTTTTATATGCTTCACGTCATATTTAAACTACTACCTTCTAATTTTATGTTCTAAAGCATTTTATATATAAGAACTAACTTATTATTGATATATTGGCAATTGTGATATTGTTTAGTATATGGGTTTTGACGTTATATGAATATGCAACTACTTTATAATAATCTCTAACTAAAAAGCCTAATAATTTCACTAAAATGATCACCATAACGGTAAGCATATAAAACTTAGAGCATCGTTTTTGAAACCGTTTTACCATGGCTACAAAATCAAACAATATGCGTTTCAACATCAAAAATATTTTTCCCATTATTTCGATTTGGTCACATTTCTGCGGAAATTGAAAAAGTGTTTTGATTTGTTATTTCTCTAATTGTTTTTGGGTGTATTACTTAAAGCACGGTGCGTACAAGAGCATTGCATGCCGGGCGTTGCCTGATGCCCAGCGATGGGGCACTGACCGCCACTGCCTCCGGCTCCTGGCGGCGGATATGAGAACCAGAACTGATGGGCCAGCTTGAAGGAGACGCGGTCGACGCGTCCTGCAACCTCTGGAAAAGGATAAGAAAAACAAATCAGCAGGAGCCCAATAATAGGATTAGATTGCGTGCGGTGACAGAGTAATTTTATAGTAACTTCGTTTTGTATGAGAATGTTATTATAGACAAAATTAAATCTTATACTATATTGTGTACACCATAATACAGGACATTACAAGGACATAAATAAAGCGTAAAGTTATTTTAAGAATTTATGGTGGATAACTTGGTACAAAAGCCTTCTAACAAATGTTGCTTTATTCAACAGCAATCAGACATAATAGACTTTATTTTATGAGGTGTTTTGAACGCTACTTTTTTCTAGTAAAAATGCTATTAATAAGAAATCCATCAATTATTCTTACTTAATTATAGTTAATATTTTTAATCATTATCAAAAGTCAATCCCATGATAGCCTTACTAATTGGGATATTGGGAATGTGAAGCCATGTATACGTTAAGCAGCTAATGCAAAAGAACTTAAGTTTTTATATCTTGATATTTTAACTCATTTAAACTTTTTTTATTTGTATTTTTTGTTTAAGCATTGATCAGAACTGAAGTTATAACAATTGTTATATCTTGATATTTTAACTCATTCCAACTTTTTTTATTTTTATTTTATGTTTAAGCATTGATCAGAACTGAAGGGTTCTATAAGCTGTTGTGATGAATAACCAGCAACACAAACAGTTGTCTCATCTTTATGTGATTAATTTGCTTATTACAATTTCTGTAATAGTAATGATTTTTCATTAATGCAGAAATGCCAGATGGGGCCAAGAACACTTTGCTATCTATTTTTCGAAATGAAAATTGATATCATTAATGCTTGACATCAGGCTTTTAAAGCGGGATAAAACTTAGGACCTCTGATTTAGTTCTAACCACTTACGTACGAAAAATAAAATTCAATAATTACTTTTAAAACTATACATTGAATATGTTTTGTACAAATAAATATTCATCAAAATAAATTACTGATATAGACTATTATTGTTAAAAAATGTAGATATTGAATTTAGTTGACCAACTTAGTTTATTTACAATATACACAAATTTTAAGGCAACGTCCTTTATATTTATAGTCCATAGTCCATATAGTTACCAAATCAGTCAAAACTCTAAATTAAAATATAATTATTAATTTTATTGCAAACAATATTCAATTTTTATAAAAAAGCATAAAAAATATACTAAAGTTTAGAATGTCTTGAACTTTTAATTGGATACAAATTTACAATAATTATTGCAAACAGATATTCATTTTTTTTAAATTTTATAACAAAACGAATTAGTGTAAGTTGCATTCTGACTTAATTATGTAATTAGTCAATTTAATATGGGCCAATGTTAAGGAGAATAGCTAACCAATTGATACATTTTCAGAACTAAATATGAAAGTTTTATTGTTTATTATTAAAAAAATTCAATATATGTTGACGCTAAACACAAAACCAAACTACGACTTTCTGACTTTTCAAAATCTAAATAACACATTATGAATAAACGTAGAAAAAAACGTAAAATTTTGAAATAAAAGTAGAAAGAAAATTATGTTTTCAATTGATAATTTTGAAGCAACGACTCAACCGGTTAACAATCGAAATCTATCAGACCGTTTTCGGATAAACATTCTTTATATACATACATAGCATTTCCGATTTCTGTATCATAATGATATAAAATGAAAAAAATTAATTTAATAATGCGAACATAATTCATTGAAGTCGAATTATTGCACACTAAATTTTTCAGATACCCCCTTTCTTAATATAATTTAGCTAAGTTAAATTTAATAAAAAAATGGAGATATAGTTTATAATTCATTCATAATTATCTAAATAATTTATTATTTCTACATACCACTTTGCATTAATTAAATTGTATTTTTCATCGCCTAACAATGATGACTGGAAATGTTTTTGCAAATATAAAAGTATTGAATAAAAACGACGCATAAGTAATATAAAATTTGCATAGGTTGAGAGTTTAGATCATAATAAATATTTCATGATATTTTAAACTGTTTATTCCCATGTTTCTCGTCTGTGAGGTGAATGAAACTAGCGACAAGCGTAGTCGGATATGTGTCAGGTGGCTCACTTTTCATGAAGTGTGAGTTGTAATGCGACAGCTTTACTCCTTTTTATTTCCCGAAGACAATACATGTTGGATTTGGAAAATAGTTATAACGTTGAAATGCACTGTATAAATAAAGAAAGAAATATATATGAATCCCAGCTAATTCATCCATATTACCTTACATTCCCACTAGCGGGGTAAATTGAGACGGTCGAAAGCAAACAGATCTAATGTATTTTTTTAAGTTGAAAGCAATTTTACAAAATAATAGCTACATTATTCTACCAATGCAAAATATAAATTTCTTGGGTTCATTTTTCACAGAGATAAATCTGTAAATAGATTGATCTGGTACTTCATAAGAAATATTCATCGGCAAAGTTGTAATATCCATTTATTTCATTTATCTTTTGCAAAATTGCATTTTTTGACTAAATTTACTTTTTTTTATTTTTTTTATTTTTTACACCGTTGCTAGGAAAAAGGTTCAATGGGTCCTTTTTACCCCAGCCAAGAGTGAGCTTTTATAAAGATTATATAAAAAAACAGTTAAATATAACTTAATTTTCAACAATATTTCTTATAAAACCAATAAATAACGTATACTTAATTATATTAAGGTCTCTTGAACCAAACAACGGTGCTCTCAGAAAAAAAAAACAAATAACAAAAAAAGAAAATACTTTTGTTATGGACTTTCAAACACTGCCATTTTTTCTCCGATAAAAACATCGTAAAAATCAAGGTGATGGCTGATTACACTTCTTGTTCCCTCTACTTACAAATAAAGTTGTTATAAAACTTTTTACTTCACTGGTTTTTGAGATATCGCGGTGGTGGACAAAAGTTCGTCGAGCGCGGATCAACCGATTTGAATAATTCAAAAATAATTTGGATCCTATTGAGGCGTGCTTACTAGATTTTGGCAAAGGCAAATTCGACGGTTTCGAAGATCCATAAAAAAGGTTTAAAAAAATACCATTTAGTGGTCAAAAATCATCATTATTTCAATATTTTCAAATGTGTTTTTTCAAAATTTTCAAAAAAAAAAAATAGATCAAAATTCCAGTAGGCGTATTTCATTAATCTTCTAATATCTGGGCATTGTAACATATCATAAACTCTATAAATGATTGATTTGTATAATAATGTTCAACATATTGATAAACTTGTTTTCTTCGTTTTGTTTAAAAATTATGTACCATATTCATAAATATGAATATAGCAAAATATAATCATCAAAATATATAGCAAAATATAGAAATTCTTGAATCTTGACTTGAGTACGAATTTTCAAACACAAAGATTATTTAATAATTTCAACTATTAATTTTTACATATAGATAAATCAACCATGATCAATACTAATGAACATTATTTCATGCTATTATTTACCTATATCAATACAAAATTAGTTATGGATTATAAACTAAGTTAGTAAATTATAAACTAAATTCTGAATCCGATACTATAATTGATTCAATATTAGCAATTTAAATAAAAGCTTTCAATGAAAATGAAAAGCACGGTAAAAGTACTGGAACAGAATATGTAGGTATATATTTTGATAATAATATAGAAATATTTTAACAATATTGTGATGTCTTTTATACTTAAATTCATTTAGTTTTTGAATATAATTTGAAAATCTTAATTTTAAAATATTTTTATTTAAAATAAAATTTTGCGAATTAACGAGCTTTTACTTATTTTATTTATATTTATGAATAAATATTTTATTTTTAAGCCTGTAAGTGCGAGTTTCAAATTAATTTCATTAAATCTGATTAAAATATCTTTGAACTGAATGTATTTAATATAATATATTCCTCAAAAATTGAATTTTCACTCCATTGAGGCGAAAAATTACATAAGAAGGTAGTATGTAAGGGAAAGAAAAAATTAAACTAAAAAAGCATTTATATTCTCTTATTTTTATGTATTCTGTTCATGCAAGTCGATTTGCTCATGTATATAAAATGAATATGTAAAATATGAATGAAAATGCTATTATGTTTGAAAGACTGTACGTACATTCTGTTTTTCTTCAAATCTATCATGAAGGATTTGGGAACAATTTATTCGATATATCAAGAAGATCATCAATTCAAGTCATAAAATTAAATTTGATATTTTATACCATAGCAAAAAAATGATCTGCTTTTGTATGCAGCCAGCGAAACGGTTCTGTTTCTGTATCTACATGAGCAATCTAAATATTTCAGGGTTCGATCGGTTCCGATATGCTGATGTGGAATTAAGTGCTCTCATGGATATTGTAGTGGAACGCGCCCTGAATAAGTCAAATGCCAATGGATTCTTGAAAATATACTCGGTTGATGGTGAATATATAGTTTATACGGTGAGATCCTGTTCAATTAAAAAGGTAATGTCTAGTTTGGAAATTACTTTTTTGTGCTTTTCTATTTTAATTAAAATTGTGTTTTTGATAAAAAAAAAATTTATACTAATGTCTTACAAACAACTTAAGCCTCCCCATTATGTTCTAAAAGATAATAGAAACTGGAACTGTGCTGTTATTTTTGGTCATTAAATTTGTAAAACAATAAACAAATTTTTGTATATATCAGCATAACAAAAATGTTATGAACTCTCTCGTGGATTAGTTAGACTATAGTGTTAGGTTAAAGTCGTGGAATTTCAATCACAGGTCCAAGGTTTGATACCCGCTTGGGTACTCTGATGCCAAACAGTAGTGGCATCGGTTTTTACTTGAAAATATAGGTAGCAATATATTTCTAAGTGGGAATAACCCTCACCTGACCTTAAAGCATCAATAAAATATTCATCAGAATTTTCAAACTTGACCTAATAAAAAAATTCGTTACGAGAGATTGTTGAACTGTTCGGGTTCCCATCATAAAACCAAGAATGTAATAATATAACATAGTTTAATAAATTAAATGGAATAAAAGGAACAAGGTAGGTATGATCCAGTGATAAAGGTAGAAAAAAATTAATTGATTGGAAGGAAAAGCAGGTAGGCAGATTTGGAATGGAAGATGACAAGAACAATATGATGGCTGATCGCACATAAATGCTTGGATTGTAGAAGACATATAGACATACATTAAAAAACTGTACATTAAGTTTAGTCTAGACAACTATGCAACCAGGAAGAAAAAGATATGACACGTCGACCGTGCATAAAAAGTAACTAGATTTGAGAATTGGCGAATTAAAGAAATTGATATAATACCTGAATTAATATTTGGATGTGACTAAAATAAGAATAAAATGAAATAGCATAAGAATCATTTGAAATACTTTGACTGGAAAGTTGTGTCGACTGGAAAGAGCTTATGGAGATATAGTAAATGATTGGTACAGAACATTAAAAATACCATCAACAGCATGGAAATCAGGAAAGGCACCAGATAAGATAATTTAGCCAGTTCGATCGAGGATGATTAAAGAAAAATCTTTACCATAAACTATGCAAACAATCTTGTAATATAATCGAATTTATCTGGAATATTATAAACTGATTTATTTCGTGTTTTGTATTTCGATAAATTATAATTCGATATATGCAATAATAAATTTTGAAACATTTGGCAGCAAATTCCCAGAAGTGTATAAAAAAATTATTTTAACTTGAATTTTCTATTTTAATTTCCGAGAACAGCACAATATCAATACGTTTTCATTTATAAAAATATGATGAAAATACTACACAAAAGTAGTATAAATATTTATACATTCACGTTTTATATATACATATATATATATATATATATATATATGTATATATAATTTAGTAGTTATATATATATATATATATATATGTATGTATATATAATTTAGTAGTTATATATATATATATATATATATATATATATATAAATAGTAGTATTAGCAGTTATATATATAGCTATTGCTTGAACTAATTTATTGGAAAGCCTATTAAAATGATGTTCATATTTGATCAATGTTCAAATTTATTTGACAATTTTCCAAATGAAATATATTTATATATGAACATACATGAAAAATGTGATATTGAATTGAAATGAATATAATTATAATTAGAACGAGTTGATATTTTAATTAGTTTGTGGGTTATAGTAAAATTTGTGGTTTAATTAAAATATACGTATGTGCAATAAAATATCAATCAAAATAAAACAAGAATAATTACTGTTATTTAATGTGCGGACTAAAACTATTGAACTAAATAAAAACTGAAATTATACTAACATTTGTGAACAAAGGACCCTGGAATGTCCATGAGTTTTTAGAACAATGTCCAAACAAAAATGTAATATTTAATTTTGTTTCCGTTTGAGTAAGAACTCTTTTATACAGACTATATATAAATATATATTCGATTCCAACATTTTTCCATTTAAACGTAAAATACTGAGCTTGACGCTTACGTAACAGCAAAACATAAAATATTCCGAGCAAAAGAAGTCTTCAAAGTAAATCATCAGATGGTAGAGTGAATATGCAAATTAATTTGTAATTCATATTCTTTTTAAAAATACAGAGAGCTTTTACAATATACAAACCGACGAGCAAACACATTTCTATGAATATTTGAATATGCAATAAGGGAATTAGATATAGATTTTTCACCTTTTTCACTTCATTTTCAATTTCTTTATTGTATAATAGTTGTATTTTGAGCGTAAACAATCAGTAAAATCAGAAACTTCATTAAATAAAACATACGAAATAAATTTTAAACTTGAACGTAAATTTTAATCACATATGAGAGAGCTCTGAGAAATAGTTTTCAAATTGTGAAATTATTATGGTATAAATTGTGATACCATAATAAAAAATAAATGGCAATACATGCTATGATAAAATTTAAATATGTAGGTGTACAAACAAAACGGTATTTAAGAATATAAATTTTATCATCTGTGATTTAATAATTCTTTATAATATTCTTCCAGATGCTGAATTTCATAAAAAGTTGTTTCAAACGCATTCGGCTTCCAAAGTTAGAATCAAATGATTTCATTGATGCAGCCAGATTAACTTTATTTTTTCGCTTTTTTCATGGCTTGCAAGTAGTAGCCTGGTCAAAAAGCACAGTCAAGAGAAAGTATTTTATTACGCCATTAGCAGTACTTGCACTAATATACTTCGTAAGTATTTATTGAATTATTGAAACTCAATTGCATCCAATTGTTACTGAAATATAAATTAGACACTAGCTTTATATATAAGTGACTGGGTACGGTGGTGCTACTTGCTTTGGAAGTAATAATTTTGTTAATTCACCAGTTATCTGGGAGAAAAAAAAAATTGAAATAGAATTTTAAAATTTGTCTTTGTAAAAACACTGAAAAACTGTCTTTAAATATCATGGATTAGTCATAAAATCAAATCATACCAAAAAAGGGCAAGTGTGAATAGTGTGATAACTGTCCCACCTGAGGAACAGTTGAGACAGGCATAAAAACAGGTTAAAAAACAATATCTATAAACAACAAAAGGGTTTATAACACGAGATAATTATTGAAATAAAGCTTATAAATATAATATAACACAATATAACAAAATATATTTTTCAAACAAAGTTAAGAAATTCTTCATCACAGTAGCAAAAACTATTAATTTAATTTATTTCTTGGAATTTTTTTTAACTTCCCGTAAACAAAAAACTATCAACTAGGAAAAGGAACTTTTGTTAAAAATTTGATAATGTGGCCGTTTATCTCATGATGACTAGACACAATTTATCCTCTACTTCAAAATAGTATCTTTACAAAAGCCTTACTTTACTTGTTTTTGAAATAATGATGGTAGACCATTTTACCCGCGGACTTTAAAGTTCCACTCTACCCTATACCACAAATATTAATTTTGTGTATTTGAACACAATAATTAAGTTCATATATATAATCACAATAAGTCAATTATTTATAACAATTTTTATTTTTTTTGCAGACAATCGGCCATACATTCTGCACAATCATGACAGCTATTTACAACAAAAAGTTACAGGATATTTTATCTGTAACACCGCTGGTTTATGCCAGTTCCCACATACGATTTATATGTTTCGATGGCCTAATTTACTCGATATATTTCTTTAACTACTTGCACTACAAACGAAAAATTAAATTGTATGACAATGTCATGAAAGTGGACAATCGATTGAAAACTATGGGTTTTACTTTTAAGTATCGATGGATTTTTATAATTCAAGCATCTCTTATAATATTTGTGGCAGTATTAACTGTATATGAGATTGTAAGGGCGACGTATCTCCTTAATTATATTATGAGCATCGTTGAAGCAACATTTTACTGTGAGTATTATATTTATTTTTATATTAGAATATGATTCGATTCATAATTTGAAGTCGATTTATTTTTTGAGTGATGGTTAAACCAATGAAGATGCTATTTTATGAAAAACCTGATTAAACATGAATTATATGCAGTAAAAAAAAAATTAAAAGACACTTCTAAAAGAATCTAAATTAAATGATTGTATACATGTTTACACTTTAATTTTATAATTAAAATTTTTCATCAATAAAAATATATTTTATTTGATATTAATTACAAAATGAGTGTAAAACATAAATGGGATATTTGTAGGATAAAATAGAAATGTCATGGTAATAAAATTATTACTTGCCATTTGTACCTTTTGGAGGTTAGGTTTTATGTGTGAAACGCCTGATCACACAATAAATAAATGGTTTTTCAGGAGTAAGAAACTTCGAATTCGCACGATTATAGACCCGTAGCATAGCATTTCTATTTTATCCGAGAATTGGCCCCATGATCTGAATATATAATAATGTCTTATATAGATGAATAAACTACGTTGACATAACTTTAATACTCTTAGAAAAGGGCATTAATATTGTCTTCAAACTTTCTCAAAGTTATAAGTATTAGAATGAAATGCTAAATGGAATATTAGTATAAAAACACTAAAAATAATACATCTTAATCCTATAAGTGATATTCAACATGATAGTTTCACACAAAATATCGAAAAATATATTTTTGATCTATTTTTTTCTCTTTAATTTTATATATTTTTAGTCCAAGAATATCAATGACAAAATTATGATGACGTGTTAGTTAATTATAGTCTATTGATTTCAGTTCGTATCATTAATTCATATTCTATCAAAAATTGAAATTTAAGTACCCACGTTTACTACATACATCTCTATCCATTGGAGAAAACGGTCGGCTAATTAATTAATTAATTAATACATTAATTGAAAAAAGGGTTTTCTATCAATACTCCTATGGTTAAAATGACTCGTACACTTTACGCACATGTTTGCATGTTCGACTTCATGCAACCTGTAGATGCAACATGTTTTTTTTTAAACCAATTCCCTTAGTTCTACCAGGTTATGAAAGAATTGTTTCAACTATAAACTTCTCAGCCCTGTAATAAATCATAAACTTTTCCGGCAAAAAACCTGATTTTCTTGTAAGTAGTAGTAGGAGAAAAAATAACTTTAGAAGGTGCGCTGGCTCGAAATTCATTTCAGAGCTATGTTTATGTGGGTAAAGTTCCTTATAATAAGCCCTAAAACCAGAATCGCCAAGTGCCCAAATGCTTAAAAATATTGTTTTCTCTAATATTTAAAATATCCAATTTTCGAACAGTTGTTCAGTTCCCAATCATTTTAGTATCAGATGTAATTTAAAGACCTATACAAGACTTGCAGTGATAATAACTACATTTTTATTAATAAAATAAAAAAACTGGTTTACCATAAACCTAGTCAACTATAAAAGATTTTTTTTAATGCTACTTATCTAATAGTATGCACTATCTCCTTTACAGGCATGACTTTTACCTTTCCTGTTCGAGTTTGTAGCGCAACTGTCTTGGAGTACGTGGTATTCGCCATGGCACTTAAAGACCGATTCAGCAGTATAAATAATAAACTAAAAAGTATTTTGGAAGAAATGAAACTCGGTACACCGACGAAAGGTCAGTTGATTTAATCAAATTGAACGCTAAAAATAATATTAAATCGATATTACATTCAAACCTTGGTAACGTAAATTACGATTAATATTAAAAATTGAATAGGATGAAAAGTAAAAGTGGAAAGCAATATTTGATAAAACTGAGTAGAGGATACTGGGTATGGTTACGCCAAGTTATTATTTAGCAAGTTATTACTAGCTGATTTTAAGATAGGACCCAAAAGTATAAAAATGAAGTATGTTTGTTCAAACAAGTTTATAATAACATAAACTCACTCAATGCAATAACATTGAGTGAGTGTGCCCTACATTAACAATAATCAATAATATCAAATTGTTTTTAAAGAGCCGAAAGTAAGTTTTTTGTTCGATTTTTTTTAATAATAACTGTTACTTATATTCATCTATTTGGATTAAAATTTACAACTGATTATGTTTCCAACAGTGTATAAATGGCGCAGTTTTAAAACTTTTTATATTTAATCTACTTTTCCTGGGGTCTGCAATATTTTAGGATATTCGTTTAACCCATTAACTGTATCACTATAAAAAGTTTCATTGAAATTGTCAACATTTTTTTAACGAATTGTATAAATAGTTTGATAGTACAATAGTGTATGCATTTTCACGATTTTTGAATACAACGTTGACTAATTTGCTAATTATAAAGAAACGGTTCGATCGATCATTAAGCAAAACAAAGCAATGATGTTTTTGTCATATTTCATGAAATAGTTTTTAAAATATTCAGTATTAACAAAATTCGTGCTTTGGTGCAAACAGTGAATCCGTCGAGGAGAAGTCATGTTTTGTTTCATACACAAATAATCTCTTACCCACCCAAATACACATAATATACATACTTTCTCCAAATGTGGTGTCAAACAATTCAAAATTCAATCCAAAGACTTGAATCTGCAAGAATATAAAATTATAAAGTCGGACACTCTGAAATAAATATAAACTTTGCTAGGTATTTAACACTTTGGGGACGGCTGTCCTCCTCAGTGGACAAACATACTCTGTGATGCACAGGCTATTTTATAAACAATGACTCAGTTTGCATCGAAAAGTTGAATAAACTAATAGCAGTGATAAACAGTATTCTATTTTGAAAATAATTTTAAGTTATTTTAGTAGTATTTTTAGCCTTTTCCTTTGCTATATGGTATTTTTTTTTTAATATTTTAAACGACCGAGCGCTTTTAAATATGGCAAAACGTCTGGTAAATTTTGTGAATTAAGCAGTAGTAAAAATGAGTTTCAAATAGACATTCATACAGACAAATTTTACAAAATTACTATTCGCACCGATGATAGTGATGAATGTGATTATATTATCCAACCAACAAAAAGAAGAGGAAGTTCGACAAAATAAATGAAGAGCGGGAAGACATAAGCGAATGTGCCGATTCTCCTTCAATAATCGAGTTTGACATACATCAACAAACACCCCGACTACAAATACCAAGCAATATAAAGCATCCAATAGATTATTTTACTTTATATTTTCTAAATAAATTATTAGACAATATAATAGACAAAAAAACAATTATGGCAGCAAAAAAATGACCAAATATACTGACTAATCAGTGGCATATTCTAAATGCGAGTGAAAGAAAAAGGAATTGTATTGTCTGTTCTGACAGAAAAGCACTAGGCGGAAGGCGGCGAACAACATTTTATTATAAAACATGTCAAAATCAACCAGCTATGCATTTTGGAAATTGTTTTGAACGTCACCATTCTTTATAAAATGATCAAAAATAAATATTATAAATGCATGTCCTTCAATGACCACGTATTTTTATCAAACAAATTGCATAATATACACAATGAAATGTCCCGAAAGTGTTAATAAATTTTGACAAAAACCTATAACACCGAAATCTATGATAGTATGCCTGGTTACTAGCTAGTAGATACAATATATACGAGTACAACTTTTTAGAAGGATATGAAACGTTTTTTATGAGCAATGTTTAAAATAGTTTTATAAATTCAATTCTGCAGCAATTAAATAGTCCTAAATTTCTAACAAACTTCACATAACCATATTTCGCCTGCAGGTGCCTCGTTGAGTGTGTGGCGTAAATATTTACGGTCGCTCCAGGAATGCGAAATGAGTTTGGCAATTTATAATCAGGTCTGCGACATTGTCCATAACATGAACCGCGTGTACAAACTGCAGATATTCGTAATGCTGTGGTACACATTTGTAAACGGACTTCTTACTATATTTATGATTATTAAATTGTGGGGCATTGAAGGTACTGAAGTTTCGATAGTTCGAGAATTAACCACAAGGCAGGTGATATGGAATATACTGATCGGACAATTCTGTTTGCTTATGCTCACTTTTGCAGTGATGGCTAAAAAAGAGGTGAGTTTAGTTTTACTCTACTGCACTTTTCCTGATCAATTCCTGTGTTGCATTAAGCATGTCAGTTTTTAATAAATGAATTTAAAATTTTGTCAACTTATACGGCATGAAAACATATACGATACATTAAGCGCATTTTCCCAAGTAATTCTTATGTACATTTTTTAAATTATATTATCATAAGACTTAAATTTGGTTTATAATAAAATCGCAAAATATTTTTTTTAACAGGCCAATATTCTCCGAACTCAGATTTCCAACTGATATCTATTAAGAAGTTTTTGAAATTTTAAAATCAGTTCAAATTTTGAGCAAAAACTTCGATGAAAATTTTGCACTTATCTACTAATTATTAAGAAACGGCTGAACAATCGTCGACATAATTTTCCTTGTCGCATTACTTTTTATTTTTTGAAATGACTGCAGCCGCTTTTGAAAAAGCGTCGAAAAGAAATTTTGAGGTTTTCGTTTACACACACCTGTATATTTTCCTATTCTGTTGACAAACGATTCACAATTCCTTGAAAAGTCGAGAAAACCAAATTAGCAAATTGGACTTTCTGGTAAAACTCACAAAGCATCTTCCACCTATTTATTCATAAATTATATATAGTCTGTTTTCTATGATAACAAATACAACTTTATACATGCTTCTACACATGAATTTAACTCTTATTGTTAGAAAAAAACTTAGGGATTACTGGAATCTTTATCTGATACATATATTTTGTGCAAGGATTCGATAAAATTAATATATTAATACAAAAATATATTAGTTTCCAACATTTTTGTCACGAAACGGTTTGATTTTCGTCGCAATACTCTTCCGAAACAGTTTAAACAATTATTATGAAATTTTATAATTGCTATAAGTATGAGTGATTACGTTTTTTCTTAATTTTTTGACCATTTATTTATTTTATACGTTTATAATTTGTTATTAAAAAACACATACAGTCTTACATATACATATTAGAATATTTTGCAACCCTACTGAAGTCAAACTACTCAAAAGATTTCGGGGACTTTTTTCTGATTTTCACTGCGACCCAAAATGACTTCTTGGCTTAAATTAAATATACGGTATACAATTTTATCCGTTAGACGGCGACGCGGCGCTTACGCGCTTTGACATTTTGTCTCTATGCAGTTAAAGCAGTACGATTGCTTTAAAAAAAGTTCAGAATTTCCAAATTATGTAAAAATAAAAAAAAAACATGTTAAAAGTAATTTTTTGTCAAATTCATAGTTCCTCAAAAATCTAATTTCAATCGTTTTTAAAAACATAATAATATTTTTGGTACGGGAGGTTCCAGCAATTTGCCTTAAAGCTAGATGCCATGCGTCCCACTAGTTTTAAATTAGTTTGTTATTTAATTTTAATTTAATAAAATATATCTTAATCCAGCGATTTCCGAACTGTGGGGCGCGCCCCCTGGGGGTGGTGCAAAGTTATTTCAAAAATCTTATTTTTAAATCTTGAGTAACTTAAGTAAATAAACAAAAGCATCCTTTTTATTCTGTTATCTATAAATCGAATTGGTTCATTCATTGGTTGTGCTGGAGATATACTCGTTTGAGAAAATTTGTACTAAAAACAAGTCCCATCTTCGCATTAATTTATTTTTTATTTTTGTGTTCGTTATTATTTTATGATTTGTTTTATATGTGTATATTTGTGTGTATATTTTTTAATAATATTATGCATTATTTGATACGCCATTATAAATTATAATTTCAGTTAAATATATTTAAAAAAACTTGTTAAAAAATTAAGGGGGCGCATTATTTTCTTCTTTCAAAAGGGGGCGCAAGGAAGAAAAGGTTGAAACCACTGCCAAAGGTTGAAACCACATACGTTGAGTATTAGTATGTAATCTATGTAGTTCTGGGTGCCTTAAAAACAATAATGACCACATCCTTTCCAGTTTTCAATTAATCAATAATAGTCACAACTCAAGATTAAAATAACTTCTTTTTCCGGTTTTATCGAAGTCGGTTCAGTAATTTCGCTCAACACATATCCGTTAAATCCAGCGGAGAGTTTTGCGATTTTTTCGCAAGTTTGTTCTTAGATTTTTCGCAGGGTAGATTTACACGGTCGTAATTAAGCAGGCGGCAAGCGCCCTGCTGTAGTCCCGTATAATCCTGCGTAGACACCCCGGGCCGCTTGCGGAAGGTGTAGAGAATAAAATTATTCAAGAATATACAAATTACTTATTTCATCAATGATAAATTACGTAAATAATCAGTGTAATGAGATTGTTTAGGGTAAATGTAGTTTGCATTCATTACAGTTACCAAAATATTACATCTTTGCACATGGATCGTAAATATATGAAAATGGTTGAAAATAAAATTAAAATTTAATAAAAACATTTTAAATATATCTTGCAAAATCTTTATTTTTTCAACGGAAATCCAAAATTATTATTATGCTGCAGTGAAAACCATGTATGTAATAAAACCTTAATAACCATTAAAAGTTTCAGTAACTTGTAACAAATATAAATGAAAAAAGTCATTGCTTAAAGAAGTTGTGATGTGAGACTTAAATGCACATTATCGTTGATTCTATTTAATGCTTCACTGTCAATATTATCAAAGTTATAAGCTTCCAATACGAAGTTTTCTATTAATTCGATATAGAACTGCACAAATATTTTGTTAAGTGTCTCCCTTGAAGTGGAACGTATATTTTTAGAACGAAAAAACCCGGATATATTGACACTAAGAAGTTATGTATTTATTTTAAGTTATTGCCTGCCTTTGCCATCACAGTACTACTATTATGGTCTAATTCTATTTTAATACAACTTTACTGTGGGTGGCTTGTGTAGCTAATTTGGGCATGTTCTTTGTTCTCGACATATATAATATAAATGAAACTTTTACAATATTTTTTATACGATAAGTGAGATTAAAAGTATTATATGTAACATAAAGTAATAATGAAGTTTAGAATTAGCATGCTAAATAGCGCCATTTATTAGACACATAATATCATCATGTTCTTTGTATGTTACAATTTGTTCATTTTTTTTGTGTAAACACGAAGATTTATTCAAAGGTTTTATACTAAAAGGTGAATTTATACATCTGAATTGTAAATTTATACATCTCAAAATTTATTATATTTTTAAAACATAGTGCCATAAGCTGAATTTATAGCCTCTTCGTAAGATTAACAAGTCATTAAGAAAACTGCTAAAGTATGTTAATGTTTTAACCAATATTAGCAATTAACTTTGGCCAATGAGTATTTAACTTTGGCCAACAATAGGGATGTAAGTTATTGTATCTAAATCTTGGTGTTATATTCACATGTAAAATTAATGCTTTTATACAATCTATTATTTTTTAATTTTTTCTATGGCCAGTCATTATTTTTAGTTGTTTAATATACTACATAACGGTTTAATGATTTGAATAATAACAAATCTACGTAAAAATTACAATATACAAGCTAATTGAACATATATGAGTTATGTTAAATACGGTACTGTAATTTGATCAAATTGATTGTTATGTACAGGCCAATTGTAAAAAAAAACGATTATTAATAATGCGTAAAATCTTCGATAAATAATTTTCAGTTTGTCAATAATTTTATAATTAATACTATCACCAGAATTTCAAAATCTAACTTTTGAAGAACAACAATTTTCCAATACCTTGTTAGATATATTGATATTAAATCTACCGATGTATTATATATTTAATTATATTTTGCACTAATTCTTTATTTCAAATTTCAGGCCGACAGGGCGCATTTAATTGTACATAGAATGACATATTATTGCAAACAAGAATATTTACGGCGACAACTAAAAATGTTTTCGCTAAAACATCTGCATTGTGAAGTTACTTTTGAAATCCTATTTGATAAATTGGATTTCGGATTTGTCTCTAAGGTGAGAAAAACTTATATATATATATATATATATATATATAAACATATATAATTTATGATATATAATTATAAATATAAACAATATATAATTGAATGCACACTTTACTTCTTCATTGTTAGTAACTATCGAGCGCCTCAATAATAAATATTATATCTAAAAACGTAAATTATTAAAGTAAATCAAACACGAAGTTTGTTTCTATTTATTCTAAGATTTAACAAAAGAAATGTTTATGTTTATGTTTAAGCTTTTAATTATAGCAAAAAGTATAAAAAAATATACCGAAACAAGAATTTATAAATTCAAACTAAATTTGACTTATTTTTTTTCGACAAAGTTTTACTTTGCATTTATATATTTCAAAACGTCGTATCTGTAAATATGAGAATTTTTGTATTCAATAACTAAAGTAGAATACTTACGAATTAACTTTTTATTAAATATGAAAGTTGCATTAAAACGATGCTGGAATTTTAAATAAGTATTATTAAGAAACTCTTAATACTAAAACTTTTTGAAACGTGTTATTGCGCACTGCTATTATGAGAAAATGTGAGTTGTATATAAATACATATACAAACTATATATATACGTACATATATATATATATATATATATATATATATACTTAATTTTTTAAATGTTTATTTATATATGTAACACAATAGTTAAACTCTTAAGGACTAAATCAGAATCTTATTATTCACACAAGCTTAGTGCTCTAATATTAATCTATTTCAATAAAAAATATCAATAAATTTTAGAATTATTCTATACCAATAAAACTCCTATTTATTATATACCTAACTCAAAAAATTGCCATATTATCATCGGATGATGATAGGTTATCATTACATTTAACACCTTTTAATCATTGATTTTAATTAATCCTAATAGAAACCCATATAGGCAATTTATTTATTCGTTTTCATTAAATTTAACGAGCATGCAAAGCTCCAGGGTATTTGCATTTATCACCTATTAATATTTATCACATGGTTATTATATATTATAATTAATTGAATGCTGAATCGAGGAAAACACTATAATGTTTTTTGACGATAAAATCAAATGTTATTAATAAATGCAACAAGGACTTACATTATAATATATTTACTATTATAAATATGTAATATGTAATTCATAATGCATATTAATAAATGCAACAAGGACTTACATTATAATATATTTACTATTATAAATATGTAATATGTAATTCATATTACGCTTAATAATTTATTGGTATGTTAACCAATTTCTGTAATTTAAAATAACCATTTTGTGTAGTATAATGGTAAAAAAAACTATGTATTCATTATTCAAAGTATTAAGTTTAAAATATATTGCAAATTATTATTATAATATTTTGCAGTCCTACTGAAGTAAAACTACTCAAAAGATTTCGGGGACATTTTTCTGATTTTCACTGCGACCCGAAATGACCTCTTGCCTTAAATTAAATACTATATAGTTTACAATTTTTTAACGTTCCTGGTCATTGTTTTTAAGGAATTTCTGCCGATTATCTAATTTATCTGTCTCTCCTGAAAATTGAAGTTAATATCAATATCAAAAATGGGAATTTTTCTAATAGTTTATAAACTAATTATTGACTTCAGGTAGTGTAAGTTATAGTGATCGTCCAAATATCTAAAATATTTTTTTGCATATCTTTACGTTTCATAGGTTTCTGAACATTTTGGCATACCTTAGAAAAAAATTGATGTGTGTATTTGTGTGTGTATGTGTGTACGTTTTCCGGAGCACGGATCAACCGATTTGAATGATTCAAAAAGCAAGACGCAATATCAAAGCGCATATAACAGTCGAACATATTTGTATAGAAACCGATTGAAATGTAAACATCTGTACTTATTATTAAAATCTCTATAAAATCTCTGATAATTGATGCGCTTAAGTCTAATGATAGTTTTTGATCGTAAAATGGCATTTTTTAAGCTTTTTTTATTGGATCTCCAAAACCGCTAAACCGGTCTTTCCAAAATTTAACCAATTTTCCATTATATAAATACAAATGAAGTGTTTTTGAAATCATTCAAATCGGATGCTCCGTTCTCTCAAAATTGCCGTTGTTGTTAATTTTTGTCCCGGATCTTTGAAGCAGCTGGACCTGTCTATGCCAAAAACTAATCAGCATGTCTCTCTATCGATACTAATCGAATGTGTTTTAAATTATTATCATCGAGTGATCTGTGCTCTCGAAATCGTGGACGAAAAATTATATTCTGACATACATGCATGCTACACACATACATACACGCACGCACACATACATACACCAATTTTTTTAAGGTTTGCCAAAATGGTTTGAAACGTAAAAATATATAAAAATCGTCTTTTTCGATTGTTTTGCGATTACTATAACTTACTATAACCTAGGAGAAGTTACTAAATAATATGATAAAGTTTGAATAGCCTGCAACACATATTATTAGATTTAAAATAGATCCTGGATCTGAACGGTTACAAGGTGAAATTAATCTAAACTTTTTTATCCTAGATTATCTAATTAAATATCTTAACGAGCTAACTTATTTCATTATCTCCGTTTCAATTCATAAAAATATCAAACAAAACAGTTCATTATTAGCTGATTGCTTCTATGAACGATCATTTATGTGTTGAATACGAAATGCGATATGTGATTTTTGGTTTAATTCATAATCTCATTTTCGATTGCGCAATATTGGTTATCGCCGCTTTCGATTCATCGTTATTAATTACGGCCCAGTGGGTTTCGTCATTGCCATTTGCTGCGAATGCATCTCCATCCACTCGGCTTGATTGATATCGTACAGGCGAGCTTTCGAAAGCCAAATGTTTATACTGGTCGGTTTAGATTATTGGACATATAATAGAGCATGGACGAAATTCATGATTCGCTACACGTGCACTTCATATTATTGCATCTATTTGAATTAAATGGTTTTTCAAAGCAACTATGTAAATTAAACGGGTTTCATGTGATAAATACCAATAAAGTTTATTACGCGGCATCAAACAAATAGTATTATGTTTTCCGAAAATAATTAATAAAATGAATTTAATTAATGGAATCTAATAATTGGTATTCATATATAATCAGGAATAAATATATTGCTCCTAAATATACATAAACATTATAGCATTAAAGGAAAAATGAAATAAATGTGGTGTTACACTTTTTTGTACGTGAAAACATAATGCAGTGCATAATATACTTTTTTTTACCACCACTTTTCAAAAAAAAAAGAATTTTTAGTAATTCATGAAGATTTTTATAAATTTAAAA
The DNA here is from genome assembly GCF_003426905.1 of Ctenocephalides felis. Classification (NCBI taxonomy): domain Eukaryota; kingdom Metazoa; phylum Arthropoda; class Insecta; order Siphonaptera; family Pulicidae; genus Ctenocephalides; species Ctenocephalides felis. The sequence continues at coordinate 55,717,506 of NW_020537324.1, forward strand.
TTTTTAAGTTCTTATGTAAAATGCAATTCTGCTATATTCAGCAAATAATAGCACTGATTAGCTATCAAAATTAGTTATATGCATATATAATGATAAGCTATCAAAATTAATTTATATGCATGTATAATTTATATATGCATATAAAAATGACAAGTAATATAAAAAACAGAAGCAAATAGAATAACGCAATAGAAACAGAGTGAAAAATGTTGTACAAACCAATCTAATAAACTATTATTCCAAGGCAGTTTTTTCCAAGTTTTCTATTTTTGACTATTAACTCTATTGCTGCGATTTAATTTTTTAATACATTTGTATTGATAATGTTTGGAAAACCTTAAAATATGTTGTGCCAGAAGTGAAAATAAACTAGTTTTAATGTAAGTGATAGTTCGCCTCAAGGCAAGTTACATGAACTTCCAGATATGTATAAACAATCGACTTAATGAATAATAAGTAGGTAAATTAATTTATGAATGATTTTTAAGTATGCATTAAGGATTTTTAAGTGGATTCGATCGACACACTAATGAGAATTGAACACGTGTCTAATACAAGTCTGAGTGTTTTCTAAAAGCAAATATTCAAAATTCAATAAATTTTCATAATTGAACTACTCTCCGTATAATTATACTGGTTTAGTAAGCTTATTAAGGTACTATATCGCCATACCACTAAAAATGACATTTAAACAAGCGTTAAAAAAAACGGTGCTATAATTTTTTCAAATTTTGAGGATTTTTTTTTTAAATTGAACGACTTGTCGTAGGGCCATAATATTTTATTATTGTCTCTAAAACCATGATATCTACCGTCAAAAAATGTTTCATGAAAATCGGCAAAAATTTTTTTTCTACAGTTAATTACAAGACAACAGCTCCGTCGATCTGTACCTAAAACTAATCAGTATCATTTCGAAACAATATTTTTCGAACAGTTTTTGATTTTTATAATCGATTTAAGATTGTGAGATAAAACGTGGACAAAATGTTTTACACTTTTTGCAAAATTCTGAGATAGGACTCGGCCGATCGTCGCACAAAACTGAAAAACAATAATTCTTACCGAAATACATCGAATTGCTTTATACTATACTATAGGCGGGCCCCGTAAAATTACGCTCTGCGAGGACTGTTGCTTATCGGCGGGCAAGGTATTATTACGCTTTGAACAGACTAACTTTAAAAGCGAGTCAAAATACTTTTATCTGATCGGTTTGTACATGATATTGAAAGAATAGCTGATACTTTTCTCTAGATTCAGTTGATTTACGTATTGAAAGACTTTTAGAATAAGAAACAATATGTTTTATCTTCAAGTTTCTTTTCATTTAAGCTACTCGCAATTTGTTTTGTCTTTGTTTGATAAATATGCAGAATTTACAACAATAAAAAGTTGTTCAATATATATTTTATCAAATATTTTAGTTATTAGTCAGATTTGTATAGTTCAACTCTTTCTTACATTGTTATTTGCAATAATGAAATAATGGCATCGGATAGCGATAGTAAAGTTTGCGCCAATAATTTATCACAAATTGGAAGTGATTTTGATATTACTGTTTTTGGTAGTGTATGTGGATGAAGATTTTTTTCATCCTAGAAGACGTAGAGTTTTACCGATTATTTCCAGAGATTCTGGAAATAATGACGATGAAGAAGTGGAGTGGTCAGAATTTGACAATCCTCCAATTATTGAATCATTTTTAGGTCAAAGTTGCGTTGTTTTGAAACGAAATAGTTTAATTGAAGTGGTTCAGCTATTTTTGCAATTTTGGTCCCAGCACCTCTTCATAAGGGGTGATTTTTTCCATAAATTTCACGTATGTAAAAAGTGGTTTATATATCTACTGTACGTTAAATTTTTAACTTTCCGTAGGTTAGTTATAACTAACCTATATATAGTAATGGGCGGAAAATCAAGAATGAAAATTTTTCCATTTTTCTACGGTTTTTGGGTTTCTGAACATTTTGGCATACCTCATTAGAAATGGATGTGTCTGTGTGTGTGCGTGTGTTTTTGGTGGCCGCATTTTTTCGTTCACGGGTTTCGTTTTCGGGCGCACGGATCAACCGATTTGAATGGTTCAAAAAACATTCGATTCCTATTGATAGGGAGATGTGCTCATTAGTTTTTGGCAATCGCAGGTCCAGCCGTTACGGAGATACAGAGCAAAAAGTGCAGAAAATAGAAATCGAGTTTTTGAGAGAACGGAGCATCCGATTTGAATGATCTAAAAAACATTAAATTAGTAATGACTGGGAGAAGGGTTGATTAGTTTTTGGCAAAGGCAGGTTCAGCAATTTCAAAGATACGGAGCTAAATGTACACAAAATGGCAGTTTTTGATAGAAATAAGCATCCGAATAGAATGATTCAAAAAACATTCTGATTGTGTTGACATAACAATTGCTTTAGAAAAAAAATATTTCATTGAATACTCAATATTCCTCGAACATTTCGTTATGGTACAGGAAGTTTCAGCAATTTGCCTTAAGGCACGATGCCATACGCCACTAGTTTTTGTTAGTTTCATGTTTAATTATGCATCAATTAAATAATTTTTTTATAGTTCAAAACAACCAGACGGTTTTTTTTTTTTAAAAAAAAGAGTTATAAAAAATATGTTCAATGTGACAGCCATTTGTGTTCATGCGAGGCGACGGAAAGAACACTCGTGTCGAGCAAGCGATTTGCCCGCTACACATATCAGTTTGGTCTGACGAGTATTTTTACGGGCCCGCCTATAGTGTGTTAACTTTTGAAATCGGTTTAGGCGTTTTCGAGAAAAAGTCGATTTAACGTCTAATTTTGATAAACGACAAAATTAAAACGCAACTATTTTTTGCAAACTATGACGAGTTTTTCAAATTAAACGACATAGGGCCACAATATTTTAGTATGATCTATAAGACCATGATATCTATCGTCAAAACAAATTCATATAAATCGTCAAAAAATTTTTTTTCAACAAGTAATAAAAGAAAACGGCGCGGCCGATATTTACTAAAAACTAATCAGGTCGATTCCCACCCAATATCTTTGGAACGATTTTTCAATTTTCAAAATCGATTCAGAATTGCGGGCTGGAAATTTTTTTCTGCTCTTCTGCTATTTATAAAAATTTATAAAAAATCGTCGCACAAAACTGACAAACAATAGTCCTTCCTTATCGAGATACATCGACTGGCTTTTAAATTTTTCAAATCTGTTCAGCCGTTTTTGAGAAACTGTCGATTTAAGGTAAAAAATCTGTTCACATACACACACATATCTTTTCCAAATTTAGTATCATTCGATTCAGAATGGCTTGAAACGACGAAAAAACATAAAATTAGCGAATCGGATTTTTTGATGAAAACATAAACTTCTCCCTCAGGAAGTTAATAATTGTCTACATTTTAATACGAAATTGCACTTAATTAATACAAATAATGTTCTTTAAGTTTTTCAAAGTTATAAACGATTTCAAACCAAATCACTTTGAACATCTGGTCTTAAATATATGATAAACGAATTCAAAGTACAAGATCACGAAAGAGAATAATGAAGCAGAATTATCCAGATATATAGAGTTTCTTAATAGTTATCGAAAACAATACAACTTTCGGAATAAATTGATGCTCGTTGGCTTTAGTTTGGTAGCGAACGCTAATGTAGGTTAACAGCGGCGAATAAATCAGACCTTGAAACAGCTAAAATTGCACATTCAATATAGTTGGATCGGCGTAAATAACAAGATTAACAGTTAGTAAATCTTAATAGGAATTACTATAATGCTGGTATCTAAATAGTAAAACAATTTTCGTGGTATTTTGTAGATTATTGTCGGGAGAAAACCAGCGCGAGAAAATAATAATAAATGGTAGCACTGCCCTAAGGCATGCCCGTGAGCTTTGTTGAATTTCACGATTCAGGCAAGAATTGTGTGAGAGATTTTGCATTGAGATTTCACACCGCAGTGCCCGAAATGGTCTATTTTCAATTAGAAACATATATTTGCTCTATATTTTCGCTGCTGCACGATATCAGGTTGTCCAGAGCAGATTTCAAACTCTTGACCTCGTCAGCAAGAGATAATGCTTTTAACCGTTACACCACATAACACCTTTTATAAAAGTGTAAGCACTAACAATTTAAAAGCTCCCGGAACAAACTTTTACCGAACTAAATTCTTGGGCAATTTGTTTGCCTGGCTTTCAGTGGCTGGGCGATCAAATCTTCGGCCTTGCAACCATTAAGTCTCAGGTTTCTCGTCCCACCTCGATATGCCTGATATCAAGCAGTAGTGATAACGGTTTTCACATAAAAATTAGAATCCATCCACAGATTTAGTATTTTTGTTTTAGTGAAAACAAAATACATCTTTAAAAAAAACATCTTGCTACTTTCGAAGTACATTAAAAAATCAACTTGTGCATAATCAGAAATTATATTTTTAACTTCTCGTAGGGCTTAAGCTTACGCGCCTCGATATTTTGCCTCCTTGCAGTTGAAGCAGCGCGATTGCTTTAGAAAATAATAGAATTTTTTTTTTTTTTTCAAAAAGTTTTTTTTTCAGTCAATATTTTTAAATAATTTAATTTTTTTTTTCAAAATCTAATTTTTTCAAAGTTTAAAAAAAAAAATCTTTTTCAAAAAATCAATTTTTGGTACGGGAAGTTTCGGCAATTTGCCTTAAAGCACGATGCCATACACCACTAGTTTATATCAGAATTTATCATATGCTAAATTATTTATAAATTAAACAAAGTATTTATTTACATAATGAAACAAAAAAGTTCTGTTCTTAAGATCTGTAAAATTTGATTACAAATAAAAATACCCCTTCCCCGACAATGCTGTATAAAATTCCAAATATATCATCAGTATTATAAATATTTTAACAATAAAAATATTTCCAACCATAACAGCTCACAGAACTTAAGTGATTTTTTTACATACATTTAACATCAATAAACATTTAACAGCGATTTTTTAAAGGATATAAATTTTTATTGGTGGCAATCCAAAACATTTCCTCATCTCTATTCGATGAATTTATTATAACAATTTCTGTAATAGTAATAATTTGTTTGATGCGGCAATGCCAAAGAAAAGCAATTAATACTTGAAAACATAGATAGAGAATACCGATAACAATGCTGCTTCACATCAAGTTGCCCCAAGCGGGTATCGAATCTGGAGCTTCTGAATGGAAGTCCATAGTTCAACTTACTTATTATTGAGTTTTGATTGAAGTTGAGAAAAACGTTGAATAATATTTATTACTTGAACCACTAAATAATCCCATTTATCCCAAGATGAATTATGAAAATATGAGTTTGGACAGTCTAATAAGTAGAACTGCAAAAACGTCACAACTTTCAAACCGTCAGCGATAATAAAATCGCGTGTGTGTTATAAAAATATTTTAATTTTGAATCACAAAAGCTAATAAAGTAATAATTTGATAAATAATACAAAGTAATTTTAAATGCAGAAAGCCATAAGATAGAACACATTCCGTACTGAAACTTCAAAAGTCTATTTGCTGATATTTAATTTCAAACACCACATTTATTTTTATGCATATGATTAGGTACATGAAGCATATTAATAAAATATGAAATTGTATAACTGAATTTTTTAATAATATCATTGTAGTCCGCTATAGTCATGCTTATAAATTTCAATTCTACCTTGTTTCTACTTGCCTCTTCAATTCTACCTTCTACAAGTAGAGCTTTTTTATTTTAATCTTATACTTTATGCAGAGTACATGTTGCAATCTTCTAAAAATAATATCTTTTATATTACAATATATTTTGTTACTGTTGTTGAGAAAAATATTTCACTTCTCAGAACTAACGATACATATCTCGCTGAGTATACATAAAGAAGTAAATACACATAGAAATTCATCCGGCGTTCGTTGCGATATATTCACTCAAAGCATTCACAAGAATAGAAACAAAAAATGATGGTATAAAAACTCAATGCAATGAGGGCTCTTTTTGTTTCAGCTATAAAAATAAATATAAAATTGTGAGCACCTATGTAAACGAATGTATAATACATAGACTATATGCCTTGAATATAAACAAGAATAAAAAAATGCAAATTGAACATATAAAGTTAACTAGAATTTATATTAGAATTGCTAAATTAGACATATATAGACATAGATAGAATTAGCTTAACAGACTCATGTCGACTTATTGAGGTATATAGAGTACCCCACTTTTTGGAAACTCCAAAACTTTGTTATAAACTTCGTAACAAAATCATACTTGCTAATTTTATGTTTTCTCGACGATTCAAGCTATTCGGAATCCAATAAGACAAAATTTGGTAAAAATAAAATGTATGCATGAATGGCCGTGTGTGTATGTAAGCCAATTTTTCACCCTTTCCACGGCGTTTTCTTAAAAACGGCTAAATGGATTAAGAAGTTGAAAACCATTCGATGTGTCTCGATGAAGAGATAATAGCTTGTGTTTGCCCGACGATCGGCCGAGCCGTTTTGTTGCAATTAGCAGAAAAATACAAAAAATTATCCTCGATTTAGCCCACAAACCTGAATCAATTTCAAAATTTCAAATACTGTACGATATTGGTTGGGAAACTGATTAGTTTTTGGTGAAGATCGGCCGGGCTAATAGTGAAATGTTGAAATGTTTTTATTCGACGATTTTCATTAAACACTTTTTAACGTTAGATATGATGGTCTTATAGAACATACTAAGATATCAAGGCCATACGACAAATTGTTTACTTTTAAAAAATTTATCAAAGCCATAGACAATTACCAGCATTTCTTTTTGGTGCTTGTTACTGAACTAGACTTTTCATCGACGATTTCTCAAAAATAGATGAACGTATCTCAATAATTTAAAAGCTATTTGATAAAACTTGATAAGCACTCGCGTTGGTTAGTTTTATAATACGATCGGCTGTACCGTTTTTTTAGAATTAGCAGAAGGGTGCAAAATTTTTATCCGCGTTCAAGCCAAATATATTATATTATTTGAAATATATTTGATATCGAAATATATTATTTAGGAATAGTACTTAGTAACTTATTAGTTTTCAAACGGCCAGGCCGTTTCTTCCTAATTAATTGTTAAAAAAATATCCACGATTTTAATGAAGTTTTTTATAGTGATAGAGTACGTGGTCATACGAACATACTAAAGTATTCGGTCGCGCTTTAAGAAAATACTCCGTGATTCTATTAGGCACGTATTCTTTTTTTCAGTAATGTGTAATAATTTTCTATCGTCACACTATCGACCTCAACAGCAAATCGGTTCACTTATAAATCACTCTTAAATTATTATATTTTTTAAGACAAAATGCCACTTTCAACTAGTTTTTTGTTCAATCTGTTCATATGCTACTTGAAAAAATTGTTATTTAATTAAACAGAGAATTATTCATTTTTTAAGCTAAAACATTTTTCATTTCTTCAACCAAGTTATACAAACAAATAAGTAAGTAAAAATAATTTCCGAATATTGCAAGTATTTTAAAATAAATTTTGAAGCAAAAAAAAACTCAAAGCTGTATCTATATATAAATTTTATCTCTCTTACAAGAA
>NW_020537324.1:55726086-55746558 GCF_003426905.1 Ctenocephalides felis
GCAATTTGTAAATTTAGATAATTGAATAAAATTTATAAAATCATCTCTGATTCTACTATTCAGTTTTCTCTCCGATCACCAAACTTTTTATTTAGACATCAGATTCTCGCCAATAATTCAAACTTTTCCGAAGAGATAAGTAAAACGTTGGGCGGACCGTTATGACAAGAACACGTATGCAATTTTCAAGCTGCAAGTTGGCACAGTTCCAACGAACTTGCTAGTATTGGGCGAACCGGTGTTCAGTTCCATGATTTATTTCGAACTATGAAAATAAATCTATTTCACATTAAATTCACGGCGCAGATGGATTCAACACTGTTAGTAAATTCGATACAGAATATGTTCATTTTGAATCATAATACAGCTATAAATATTTGAGAATTTTCTAGAAATAATACTCCTATAAAATAGAAAATAGAACGATTGTGGTACTCATACTGATTCAACACATGCGCTCTATATGAAAGAAACAAATAAAAACATACAATATATGGGTGGTCCTTAAAATGGATATTTTCGACATTTTTTGCTCCAGTGGCACTAATGCCTTCCAAATGATCAAAAAATCCTCTAAAAGTTTAGCTTTTAATATTAACTTTAAGATAGTCCGCTATAGTTTCTTATGGAAATAAGATGGGTAAAATTTAATTTGTTTGTTAGAATTTTATAATTTAGCGACAAGTGACCCAAAATTTTGTATTTGTTTATTTTGATCATAAATAAAAAAATAACAACAAAAATTGTATAAAATAAGTATTTACTGGGAAGAAGAACCAAGAAACTCTGATTTGAATGAGGACACTCTTGAGGTTAATATTAAGAGCTAAAATTTTTAGAGAATTTTTCTTATTAATTCGGAAGCAATTGAACCCTGGGAGCACGAAAATTCGAAAACATCCATATTAAGGACCACTCACTCTAATATATATATATATATATATATATATATATATATATATATAAAGCGAGAGGTTATTTCTTCACTTGGTGGAATAATATGATAAAATTGTTCTTGGGCATCCATCCAGTAATTAAAAACAGTTTTATTGAAGGAAAATGTTTTTATTATGAAAACATACGTTCGGGTCTTGATTTGACCTATCTTCAGTGCATACAATAAATTGAAAAAAAAAAACACAAAAACACGAAAATTACACGAAAAAATTATGAAAACACAATTTGATAAACGTCGAGTTATGACAAATTTTAAATAATTGTAAAATTAAAATAAAAATAATATAATTAATTAATTTTTATGAAAAAGCTTATTCCAAACGAAGCATGTTGTCCGTTTGGAGTTTGTGTAACAAGTCAAATGATATATTGATGGGTCAAATTAGACCCGAAACGTATGTTTTTGTAATAAAAAACATTTTCCTTCAATAAAACTGTTTTTAATTACTGGATGGATGCCCAAGAACAATTTTATATATATATATATAATATATATAATATATATATATATATATATATATATAATATATAGATATATATACGTATATATATATAATGCCGATTAAGGCTATACTAAATTAACCTGTTTCGTGTTTTGTTTTGCAAACTGCTATTGTAAACTTGCTATTTAGTTTATTGGGTTTCATAAACCACTGATGAAATGTTGTACGCGCTTTCAACCTAATGGAAATTTGCAATTGCAATCATCACTACTAATTTATATATTAAATTAAGCATAGTTCCTGTTTCAGTTTACCAACTGTCTTAATACGATTTAAGGAATCTTGTAGTTTGAAAAACATTGAAAGCAATTCTGTATTGAGACTTGTAAAGATTGTTAGACAAAGATGTTCTTGTAAGAGAGATAAATTTATAGATACAATTTGAGTTTTTTTGCACCAAAATTGAATATAAAAATACTTGCAATATTCGGACATTCTTAAATAATATATTTCGATATCAAATATATTTCAAATAATATAATATATTTGGCTTGAACGCGGATAAAAAATTTTGCACCCTTCTGCTAATTCTAAGGAAACGGTACAGCCGATCGTATCATAAAACTAACCAACGCGAGTGCTCATCAAGTTTCATGAAATAGCTTTTAAATTATTGAGATGCGTTCATCTATTTTTGAGAAATTGTCGATGAAAAGTCTAGTTCAGTAATAAATATCAAAAAGAAACCCAGGTAATTGTTAATGGCTTTGATGGATTATTACGACTTGCTCGTAGTGCCGTTATATCTTAGTATGTTCTATAATACTATCATATCTAACGTAAAAAGTTTTTAATAAAAATCGTCGAATAAAAACATTTGAACATTTCAACAAATAGCCCGGCCGATCTTCACCAAAAACTAATCAGTTTCCCAACCAATATCGTACAGCATTTGAAATTTTAAATGATTCAGGTTTGTGGGCTAAAACGAGGACAAAAACTTACATTTTTCTGCTAATTGCAATAAAATGGCTCGGCCGATCGTCGTGCAAACACGAGCTACCATCTCCTCATCGAGACACATCGAATGGTTTTCAAATTATTGAAATCGATTTAGCTGTATTTAAGAAAACGTCGTGGAAAGGTCAAATAACGGCTTACATACACACGCAGCCCATACATACATACATATATTTTCCAAATTTTACTTATTCGATTCAAAATAGCTTGAATCGTCGAGAAAATATAAATTAGCAAGTATGATTTTGTCACAAAGTTTATAACAAAGTTTTGGAGTTTCCAAAAAGTGTGGTACTCTATATATACTTCGATAAGTCGACATGGGTCTGTTAAGCTAATTCTATCTATGTCTATGTCTATGTCTAATTTATCAATTCTAATATAAATTCTAGTTAACTTTATATGTACAATTTCCATTTTTCAATCTTGTTTATATTCAAGGCATATCGTCTATGTATTACATATTCGTTTACATAGGTGCTCACAATTTTATATTTATTTTTATAGCTGAAACAAAAAGAGCCCTCATTGCATTGAGTTTTTATACCATCATTTTTTGTTTCTATTCTTGTGAATGCTTTGAGTGAATATATCGCAACGAACGCCGGATGAATTTCTATGTGTATTTATTTCTTTATGTATACTCAGCGAGATATGTATCGTTAGTTCTGAGAAGTGAAATATTTTTCTCAACAACAGTAACAAAAATATTGTAATATAAAAGATATTATTTTTAGAAGATTGCAACATGTACTCTGCATAAAGTATAAGATTAAATAAAAAAGCTCTACTTGTAGAAGGTAGAATTGAAGAGGCAAGTAGAAACAATATTGAAATTATAAGCATGACTATAGCGGACTACAATGATATTATTAAAAATTCAGTTATACAATTTCATATTTTATTAATATGCTTCATGTACCTAATCATATGCATAAAAATAAATGTGGTGTTTGAAATTAATATCAGCAAATAGACTTTTGAAGTTTCAGTACGGAATGTGTTCTATCTTTATGGCTTTCTGCATTTAAAATTACTTGTTGTATTATTTATCAAATTATTACTTTATTAGCTTTTGTGATTCAAAATTAAATATTTTTATAACACACACGCGATTTTATTATCGCTGACGGTTGAAAGTTGTGACGTTTTGCAGTTCTACTTATTAGACTGTCCAAACTCATATTTTCATAATTCATCTTGGGATAAAGGGATTATTTAGTGGTTCAAGTAATAAATATTATTCAAACGTTTTTCTCAACTTCAATCAAAACTCAATAATAAGTAAGTTGAACTATGGACTTCCATTCAGAAGCTCCAGATTCGATACCCGCTTGGGGCAACTTGATGTGAAGCAGCATTGTTATCGGTATTCTCTATCTATGTTTTCAAGTATTAATTGCTTTCTTGGCATGCCGCATCAAACAAATTATTACTATTACAGAAATTGTTATAATAAATTCATCGAATAGAGATGAGGAAATGTTTGGATTGCCACCAATAAAAATTTATATCCTTTAAAAATCGCTGTTAAATGTTTATTGATGTTAAATGATGTAAGTTCTGTGAGCTGTTATGGTTGGAAATATTTTTATTGTTAAATATTTATAATACTGATGATATATTTGGAATTTTATACAGCATTGTCGGGGAAGGGGTATTTTTATTTGTAATCAAATTTTACAGATCTTAAGAACAGAACTTTTGTTTCATTATGTAAATAAATACTTTGTTTAATTTATAAATAATTTAGCATATGATAAATTCTGATATAAACTAGTGGTGTATGGGCATCGTGCTTTAAGGCAAATTGCCGAAACTTTCCCGTACCAAAAATTGATTTTTTGAAAAAGATTTTTTTTTAAACTTTGAAAAAATTAGATTGAAAAAAAAAATTAAATTATTTAAAAATATGACTGAAAAAAAAATTTTGAAAAAAAAAAAAAATTCTATTATTTCTGAAGCAATCGCGCTGCTTCAACTGCAAGGAGGCAAAATATCGAGGCGCGTAAGCTTAAGCCCTACGAGAAGTTAAAAATATAATTTCTGATTATGCACAAGTTGATTTTTTAATGTACTTCGAAAGTAGCAAGATGTTTTTTTAAAGATGTATTGTTTTCACTAAAACAAAAATACTAAATCTGTGGATGGATTCTAATGTTTATGTGAAAACCGTATCACTACTGCTTGATATCAGGCATATCGAGGTGGGACGAGAAACCTGAGACTTAATGGTTGCAAGGCCGAAGATTTGATCGCCCAGCCACTGAAAGCCAGGCAAACAAATTGCCCAAGAATTTAGTTCGGTAAAAGTTTGTTCCGGGAGCTTTTAAATTGTTAGTGCTTACACTTTTATAAAAGGTGTTATGTGGTGTAACGGTTAAAAGCATTATCTCTTGCTGATGAGGTCAAGAGTTTGAAATCTGCTCTGGACAACCTGATATCATGCAGCAGCGATGTCTAGTTTTGCTTGAAAATATAGAGCAATATATGTTTCTAATTGAAAATAGACCATTTCGGGCACTGCGGTGTGAAATCTCAATGCAAAATCTCTCACACAATTCTTGCCTGAATCGTGAAATTCAACAAAGCTCACGGGCATGCCTTAGGGCAGTGCTACCATTTATTATTATTTTCTCGCGCTGGTTTTCTCCCGACAATAATCTACAAATACCACGAAAATTGTTTTACTATTTAGATACCAGCATTATAGTAATTCCTATTAAGATTTACTAACTGTTAATCTTGTTATTTACGCCGATCCAACTATATTGAATGTGCAATTTTAGCTGTTTCAAGGTCTGATTTATTCGCCGCTGTTAACCTACATTAGCGTTCGCTACCAAACTAAAGCCAACGAGCATCAATTTATTCCGAAAGTTGTATTGTTTTCGATAACTATTAGAAAACTCTATATATCTGGATAATTCTGCTTCATTATTCTCTTTCGTGATCTTGTACTTTGAATTCGTTTATCATATATTTAAGACCAGATGTTCAAAGTGATTTGGTTTGAAATCGTTTATAACTTGAAAAACTTAAAGAACATTATTTGTATTAATTAAGTGCAATTTCGTATTAAAATGTAGACAATTATTAACTTCCTGAGGGAGAAGTTTATGTTTTCATCAAAAAATCCGATTCGCTAATTTTATTTTTTTCGTCGTTTCAAGCCATTCTGAATCGAATGATACTAAATTTGGAAAGATATGTGTGTGTATGTGAACAGATTTTTTACCTTAAATCGACAGTTCTCAAAAACGGCTGAACAGATTTGAAAAATTTAAAAGCCAGTCGATGTATCTCGATAAGGAGGACTATTGTTTGTCAGTTTTGTGCGACGATTTTTTATAAATTTTTATAAATAGCAGAAGAGCAGAAAAAATTTCCAGCCCGCAATTCTGAATCGATTTTGAAAATGAAAAATCGTTCCAAAGATATTGGGTGGGAATCGACCTGATTAGTTTTTAGTAAATATCGGCCGCGCCGTTTTCTTTTATTACTTGTTGAAAAAAAATTTTTTGACGATTTATATGAATTTGTTTTGACGATAGATATCATGGTCTTATAGATCATACTAAAATATTGTGGCCCTATGTCGTTTAATTTGAAAAACTCGTCATAGTTTGCAAAAAATAGTTGCGTTTTAATTTTGTCGTTTATCAAAATTAGACGTTAAATCGACTTTTTCTCGAAAACGCCTAAACCGATTTCAAAAGTTAAAAAGCAATTCGATGTATTTCGGTAAGAATTATTGTTTTTCAGTTTTGTGCGACGATCGGCCGAGTCCTATCTCAGAATTTTGCAAAAAGTGTAAAACATTTCGTCCACGTTTTATCTCACAATCTTAAATCGATTATAAAAATCAAAAACTGTTCGAAAGATATTGTTTCGAAATGATACTGATTAGTTTTAGGTACAGATCGACGGAGCTGTTGTCTTGTAATTAACTGTAGAAAAAAATTTTTGCCGATTTTCATGAAACATTTTTTGACGGTAGATATCATGGTTTTAGAGACAATAATAAAATATTATGGCCCTACGACAAGTCGTTCAATTTAAAAAAAAATCCTCAAAATTTGAAAAAATTATAGCACCGTTTTTTTTAACGCTTGTTTAAATGTCATTTTTAGTGGTATGGCGATATAGTACCTTAATAAGCTTACTAAACCAGTATAATTATACGGAGAGTAGTTCAATTATGAAATTTATTGAATTTGAATATTTGCTTTTAGAAAACACTCAGACTTGTATTAGACACGTGTTCAATTCTCATTAGTGTGTCGATCGAATCCACTTAAAAATCCTTAATGCATACTTAAAAATCATTCATAAATTAATTTACCTACTTATTATTCATTAAGTCGATTGTTTATACATATCTGGAAGTTCATGTAACTTGCCTTGAGGCGAACTATCACTTACATTAAAACTAGTTTATTTTCACTTCTGGCACAACATATTTTAAGGTTTTCCAAACATTATCAATACAAATTATTAAAATTAAATCGCAGCAATAGAGTTAATAGTCAAAAATAGAAAACTTGGAAAAAACTGCCTTGGAATAATAGTTTATTAGATTGGTTTGTACAACATTTTTCACTCTGTTTCTATTGCGTTATTCTATTTGCTTCTGTTTTTTATATTACTTGTCATTTTATATGCATATATAAATTATACATGCATATAAATTAATTTTGATAGCTTATCATTATATATGCATATAACTAATTTGATAGCTAATCAGTGCTATTATTTGCTGAATATAGCAGAATTGCATTTTACATAAGAACTCAAAAATTTTAAATTTATAAAAATCTTCATGAATTACTAAAAATTCTTTTTTTTTTGAAAAGTGGTGGTAAAAAAAAGTATATTATGCACTGCATTATGTTTTCACGTACAAAAAGTGTAACACCACATTTATTTCATTTTTCCTTTATTGCTATAATGTTTATGTATATTTAGGAGCAATATATTTATTCCTGATTATATATGAATACCAATTATTAGATTCCATTAATTAAATTCATTTTATTAATTATTTTCGGAAAACATAATACTATTTGTTTGATGCCGCGTAATAAAACTTTATTGGTATTTATCACATGAAACCCGTTTAATTTACATAGTTGCTTTGAAAAACCATTTAATTCAAATAGATGCAATAATATGAAGTGCACGTGTAGCGAATCATGAATTCGTCCATGCTCTATTATATGTCCAATAATCTAAACCGACCAGTATAAACATTTGGCTTTCGAAAGCTCGCCTGTACGATATCAATCAAGCCGAGTGGATGGAGATGCATTCGCAGCAAATGGCAATGACGAAACCCACTGGGCCGTAATTAATAACGATGAATCGAAAGCGGCGATAACCAATATTGCGCAATCAAAAATGAGATTATGAATTAAACCAAAAATCACATATCGCATTTCGTATTCAACACATAAATGATCGTTCATAGAAGCAATCAGCTAATAATGAACTGTTTTGTTTGATATTTTTATGAATTGAAACGGAGATAATGAAATAAGTTAGCTCGTTAAGATATTTAATTAGATAATCTAGGATAAAAAGTTTAGATTAATTTCACCTTGTAACCGTTCAGATCCAGGATCTATTTTAAATCTAATAATATGTGTTGCAGGCTATTCAAACTTTATCATATTATTTAGTAACTTCTCCTAGGTTATAGTAAGTTATAGTAATCGCAAAACAATCGAAAAAGACGATTTTTATATATTTTTACGTTTCAAACCATTTTGGCAAACCTTAAAAAAATTGGTGTATGTATGTGTGCGTGCGTGTATGTATGTGTGTAGCATGCATGTATGTCAGAATATAATTTTTCGTCCACGATTTCGAGAGCACAGATCACTCGATGATAATAATTTAAAACACATTCGATTAGTATCGATAGAGAGACATGCTGATTAGTTTTTGGCATAGACAGGTCCAGCTGCTTCAAAGATCCGGGACAAAAATTAACAACAACGGCAATTTTGAGAGAACGGAGCATCCGATTTGAATGATTTCAAAAACACTTCATTTGTATTTATATAATGGAAAATTGGTTAAATTTTTGGAAAGACCGGTTTAGCGGTTTTGGAGATCCAATAAAAAAAGCTTAAAAAATGCCATTTTACGATCAAAAACTATCATTAGACTTAAGCGCATCAATTATCAGAGATTTTATAGAGATTTTAATAATAAGTACAGATGTTTACATTTCAATCGGTTTCTATACAAATATGTTCGACTGTTATATGCGCTTTGATATTGCGTCTTGCTTTTTGAATCATTCAAATCGGTTGATCCGTGCTCCGGAAAACGTACACACATACACACACAAATACACACATCATTTTTTTCTAAGGTATGCCAAAATGTTCAGAAACCTATGAAACGTAAAGATATGCAAAAAAAATATTTTAGATATTTGGACGATCACTATAACTTACACTACCTGAAGTCAATAATTAGTTTATAAACTATTAGAAAAATTCCCATTTTTGATATTGATATTAACTTCAATTTTCAGGAGAGACAGATAAATTAGATAATCGGCAGAAATTCCTTAAAAACAATGACCAGGAACGTTAAAAAATTGTAAACTATATAGTATTTAATTTAAGGCAAGAGGTCATTTCGGGTCGCAGTGAAAATCAGAAAAATGTCCCCGAAATCTTTTGAGTAGTTTTACTTCAGTAGGACTGCAAAATATTATAATAATAATTTGCAATATATTTTAAACTTAATACTTTGAATAATGAATACATAGTTTTTTTTACCATTATACTACACAAAATGGTTATTTTAAATTACAGAAATTGGTTAACATACCAATAAATTATTAAGCGTAATATGAATTACATATTACATATTTATAATAGTAAATATATTATAATGTAAGTCCTTGTTGCATTTATTAATATGCATTATGAATTACATATTACATATTTATAATAGTAAATATATTATAATGTAAGTCCTTGTTGCATTTATTAATAACATTGATTTTATCGTCAAAAACATTATAGTGTTTTCCTCGATTCAGCATTCAATTAATTATAATATATAATAACCATGTGATAAATATTAATAGGTGATAAATGCAAATACCCTGGAGCTTTGCATGCTCGTTAATTTAATGAAAACGAATAAATAAATTGCCTATATGGGTTTCTATTAGGATTAATTAAAATCAATGATTAAAAGGTGTTAAATGTAATGATAACCTATCATCATCCGATGATAATATGGCAACTTTTTGAGTTAGCTATATAATAAACAGGAGTTTTACTGGTATAGAAAAATTCTAAAAGTTATTGATATTTTTCTATTAAAATAGATTAAAATTAGAGCACTGAGTTTGTGTGAATAATAAGATTCTGATTTAGTTTTTAGAAGTTTAACTTTTGTGTTACATATATAAATAAACATTTAAAAAATTAAGTATATATATAATATATATATATTACGTATATATATAGTTTTGTATATGTATTTATATACAACTCACATTTTCTCATAATAGCAGTGCGCAATAACACGTTTCAAAAAGTTTTAGTATTAAGAGTTTCTTAATAATACTTATTTAAAATTCCAGCATCGTTTTAATGCAACTTTCATATTTAATAAAAAGTTAATTCGTAAGTATTCTACTTTAGTTATTGAATACAAAAATTCTCATATTTACAGATACGACGTTTTGAAATATATAAATGCAAAGTAAAACTTTGTCGAAAAAAAATAAGTCAAATTTAGTTTGAATTTATAAATTCTTGTTTCGGTATATTTTTTTGTACTTTTTACGATAATTAAAAATCATAAATCTAAACATTTCATTTGTTAAATTTTAGAATAAATAGAAACAAACTTCGTGTTTGATTTACTTTAATAATTTACGTTTTTAGATATAATATTTATTATTGAGGCGCCCGATAGTTACTAACAATAAAGAAGTAAAGTGTGCATTCAATATATATTGTTTATATTTATAATTATATATCATAAATTATATATGTTTATATATATATATATATATATATAGTTTTTCTCACCTTAGAGACAAATCCAAAATCCAATTTATCAAATAGGATTTCAAAAGTAACTTCACAATGCAGATGTTTTAGCGAAAACATTTTTAGTTGTCGCCGTAAATATTCTTGTTTGCAATAATGTTATTCTATGTACAATTAAATGCGCCCTGTCGGCCTGAAATTTAAAATAAAGAATTAGTGCAAAATATATTAAATATATAATACATTGGTAGATTTAATATCAATATATCTAACAAGGTATTGGAAATTGTTGTTCTTCAAAAGTTAGATTTTGAAATTCTGGTGATAGTATTAATTATAAAATTATTGACAAACTGAAAATTATTTATCGAAGATTTTACCCATTATTAATAATCGTTTTTTTTTACAATTGACCTGTACATAACAATCAATTTGATCAAATTACAGTACCGTATTTAACATAACTCATATATGTTCAATTAGCTTGTATATTGTAATTTTTATGTAGATTTGTTGTTTATTCAAATCATTAAACCGTTATGTAGTATATTAAACAACTAAAAATAATGACTGGCCATAGAAAAAATTAAAAAATAATAGATTGTATAAAAGCATTAATTTTACATGTGAATATAACACCAAGATTTAGATACAATAACTTATCCCTATTGTTGGCCAAAGTTAAATATTCATTGGCCAAAGTTAATTGCTAATATTGGTTAAAACATTAACATATTTAGCAGTTTTCTTAATGACTTTTAATCTTACGAAGAGGCTATAAATTTAGCTTATGGCTATATTTTTAAAAAATAAAATTTTGAGATGTATAAATTTACAATTCAGATGTATATATTCACCTCTTAGTATAAAACCTTTGAATGTATATTCGTGTTTGCACAAAAAAAATGAACAAATGTAACATACAAAGAACATGATGTATGTTGTAGCACTATTTAGTGATATAAAGGGAGCTTATGACAATGTAATACCTAATATTTTAATGGATAAATTATTAAAGTTAGGTTTGCCATTAATTTTTGTATGAAGTATAATTTATAATGTTTTCCAAAGAAAAATAGTTTTAGAGATGAATGATAGAAAATATGAAAGATACTTATACAAAGGACTTCCGCAAGGGGGTATACTGAGTCCTTTATTAAATGCTTTATATGCTTATGACTTAGAAAAAATTTGGTACCTGGAACAAAGATCTTACAATATGCTGATGATGTTGTGATTTATGTAGAAAGGAAAACATTAAAAGATGCTTTGGAGATTATGACAAACAATATTGATTTATACAATTTATGGTTGAGCAAAAATGGTTTAACATTATCAGAAGAAAAAAGTGCGATTGGTATATTCACTAGACATAATAAAAGAAATTTCCCAACAAGCATTCAAACAAAAATTATAATATGAAAGTTCAAGAAATAATAAATTTTTAGGAATTTATCTAGATTAAAAGTTGGCATTCAAGACACATATAGAAAGTATTAAAAAAAAGACAGAAAAAAGTATAAATATATTAAGAATGTTAAATAAAACTTGGAATGGTTTACATCCAAGTTCAGCATTAAACCTATATAGAGTATTAATTCGACCAAAATTAGATTATGGCTCTTGGATATTTAGTAACAGTAGAAAAATTCAAGATTTAGACAAGATTCAATATCGATGTCTTAGAATATGTATAGGAGCAATGAAGTCAACGCCAACAAATGTATTATTATTGGAAAGTGGAGAAATGCCATTAGAAATAAGACGAAAGCTCTTATGTGATAAATATATTTTGAAAAACATAATAAATAATGAATCTGTGTTGAATTACAAACTGATGGAAATATGGAGATGTATAGACAGGAGCACATATTGGATAAACAAAAAAGTACCAGACATTCTAAGCAGTTTTCAATTTTTAAAGGATTATAGGAAATTTAACGTAGTCCATGGAGTTCATCCATATTATGAAAATTGTATTATAATAAAAGAACGATTGTAGTCAAAAAAGAGTATAAAAAGTGGATAGAACACGATGGACCTAATAGTATAATTTTTATACGGATGGGTCGAGAAATAATGTTTCACATAGAGTTGGATGTGCAATATGGATTGAAAAGGAAACTAGTGGGGTGGGTGGCATCGTGCCTTAAGGCAAATTGCTGGAACTTCCCGTACCGTAACGAAATGTTCGAGAATACTGAATGTTTTCAAATAGATTATTATAAATATTGTAACATTGTCTAATATTTATAAGAATTATATAAACTGAATTGCAAAGTTGAAATTATTTGTTTCAACAAAAAACTAAAGAAAAAAAAAAAAAATGGAACAAAAATTTTTTTTTTCAAAATCAATTATTTTGTTAAGACAAGCAGAAAGTTTTTTGAATCATTCAAATCGGACGCTTAGTTCTCTCAAAAACTGCCATTTTTTACATATTTAGCTCCGTATCTTCGGAATGGCTGGGCCTGCCTTTGCCAAAAACTAATAAACACTTCTCCCAATCATTACTAGTTGAATGTTTTTTAGATCATTCAAATCGGATACTCCGTTCTCTCAAAAATTCGATTTCTATTTTCCGCGCTCTTTGCTCCGTATCTCCGAAACGGCTGGACCTGCCTTTGCCAAAAACTAATCAGCTCTTTTCCCTATCAATAGGAATCGAATGTTTTTTGAACCATTCAAATCGGTTGATCCGTGCGCCCTAAAACGTGACTGGAAATTTGTATCCACACATACATACACACACACACACATACACACACACACATCCATTTTTTGAGGTATGCCAAAATGTTCAGAAACCTTCAAAACGTCGAGAAATGTAAAAATTTTCAATTCCGATTTTCGGCCCATTACAATAACTTACCCTACGGGAAGTTAAAAATACCCATATGTTTATAAACTCCCGGAGTTTATTTCTATTTATTCGGCAGAATTAATAGCTATTCGTGAAGCTGTTAGAATAGCTAAAATGAATAAGTATAAAAAAACTATGATTTTAACAGATAGTTTAAGTTGTATAAATAAATTAGAGAAGTTCATGAATACAATAGAATTTGAAGAAAAATATATTTTGAAATATTGAATGATATAGAGATAATTACAGGGATTGGAAATAACATAAATATTGGATGAGTA
Organism: Ctenocephalides felis; assembly: GCF_003426905.1. Classification (NCBI taxonomy): domain Eukaryota; kingdom Metazoa; phylum Arthropoda; class Insecta; order Siphonaptera; family Pulicidae; genus Ctenocephalides; species Ctenocephalides felis. The sequence goes on from NW_020537324.1 coordinate 55,739,681, forward strand.
CAAGGTCATACAGGTGTGGAAGGAAACGAGAAGGCTGATGAACTGGCAAAAACAGCAAGTGTAAGCGGACAAGAATATAATAAATGCTTATATGGTGACATAATTAAGAAAATTAAAATTAAATCAGAGGAGAGATGGAAAGAAGTATGGAGAGAAACATCGCAAAGAAAAGGAAGGCATTACAAATTATATAATGACTGTTTATCGTTTAAACCATGGTTTGAGGAGTTTAAAAATGAAGAAAGAAGTTTTATTGTCACCATCAGTAGGATAAGAACCAAACACGGAAGCTATGCGAAACACTTGCATAGAATAAAAGTGATAAATTCAGATATATGTGAATGTAGAGAGGAAAAAGGTATTCTGGAACATATAATTCTGGAATGTTAAATTATATATATAGAAATTAGATATTATCAAACCGTTTAACTTAGATATATTAATTTGTAATAAGAATAGCTATAGAGTAATATATGAATTTATAGTTAGATCAAAAATTAAAATATAAATATGTATATTTAAAATTATATAGAAAATATTTAAGTTAAAATGTATGTTATATGGCTAATTGTATAATAAGAGGAAGCCAATATTTTTTTTTAAAAAAAAAAAAAAGAACATGATGACATTATGTCTCTAATAAATGGCGCTATTTAGCATGCTAATTCTAAACTTCATTATTACTTATGTTACATATAATACTTTTAATCTCACTTATCGTATAAAAAATATTGTAAAAGTTTCATTTATATTATATATGTCGAGAACAAAGAACATGCCCAATTAGCTACACAAGCCACCCACAGTAAAGTTGTATTAAAATAGAATTAGACCATAATAGTACTGTGAAGGCAAAAGCAGGCAATAACTTAAAATAAATACATAACTTCTCAGTGTCAATATTCAGGTTTTTTTTCTAAAAATATACGTGCCACTTCAAGGGAGACACTTAACAAATATTTGTGCAGTTCTATATCGAACTAATAGAAAACTTCGTATTGGAAGCTTATAACATTGATAATATTGACAGTAAAGCATTAAATAGAATCAACGATAATGTGCAAAATTTAAGTCTCACATCACAATTTCTTTAAGCAATTACTTTTTTCATTTATATTTGTTGCAAGTTACTGAATAATAATAATTTTGGATTTCCGTTTAAAAAATAAAGATTTTGCAAGATATATTTGAAATGTTTTTATTAAATTTTAATTTTATTTTCAACCATTTTCATATATTTACGATCCATGTACAGAGAAGTAATATTTTGGTAACTGTAATGAATGCAAACTACCTTTACCCTAAACAATCTCATTACACTGATTAATTACGTAATTTATCATTGATGAAATAAGTAATTTGTATATTCTTGAATAATTTTTTCTCTACACCTTCCGCAAGCGGCCCGGGGTGTCTACGCAGGATTATACGGGACTACAGCAGGGCGCTTGCCGCCTGCTTAATTACGACCGTGTAAATCTACCCTGCGAAAACCAAGAACAAACTTGCGAAAAAATCGCAAAACTCTCCGCTGGATTTAACAGATATGTGTTGAGCGAAATTACTGAACCGGCTTCGATAAAACCGGAGGAAGAATTTTTTTTTAATTTTAAGTTCTGATTGTTATTGATTAATTAAAAACTAGAAAGGATGTGGTCATTATTATTTTTTAGGCACTCAGAACTACATAGATTACATATTAATACTCAACGTATGTGAAAATACAAACATACTTAAAAATATATAAAAGCAATTGTTTCAACACAACTTTTCTTCCTTGCGCCCCCTTTTGAAAGAAGAAAATATTGCGCCCTCTTATTTTTTCTAACAAGTTAATTTAAATATATTTAACTGAAATTATAATTATTTAATGGCGTATCAAATAATGCATAATATTATTAGAAAATATACACACAAACATAACTATTGATTATAAGAATAATTTTAAATTTAATTAAAACAAATCATAAAATAATAATTAACACAAAAATAAACTAGTGGGGTGTGTGGCATCGTGCCTTAAGGCAAATTGCTGGAACTTTCCGTACCGTAACGAAATGTTCGAGGAATACTGAATGTTTTCAAATAGATTTTTATAAATATTGTAACATTGTCTAATATTTATAAGAATTATATAAACTGAATTGCAAAGTTGAAATTATTTGTTTAAGTATATTAGAATTACAGTCAGAATTAAAAATAAAATCTGAATTATTTTTGATATACAAAAAAAAAAAAAAAAGTTGAAACAAAAATTTTTTTTCCAAAATCTATTATTCTGTTAAGACAAGCAGAAAGTTTTGGACCAAATAAATCGGATGCTTAGTTCTCTCAAAAACTGCCATTTTTTGTACATTTAGCTCCTATCTTCGAAATGGCTGGCCTGCCTTTGCCAAAAACTAATAACTACTTTTCCCAATTATTACTAATTGAATGTTTTTTAGATCATTCAAATCGGATGCTCCGTTCTCTCAAAAACTCGATTTCTACTTTCTGCACTCTTTGCTCTTTATCTCCGTAACTGCTGGACCTGCCTTTGCCAAAAACTAATCAGCACATCTACTTATCAATAAAAATCGAATGTTTTTTGAACCATTCAAATCAGTTGATCCGTACGCCCGAAAAAGTGGACAAAAAATTGTCCACACAACACACACATCCACTTTTTCTGAAAATGTTCAGAAACCTTCAAACGTCGAGAAATGTAAAAATTTTCAATTTCGATTTTCGGCCCATTACAATAATTTACTCTACGGGAAGTTAATAATGCGAAGATGCTTGTTTTTAGTACAAATTTTCTCAAACGAGTATATCTCCAGCACAACCAATGAATGAACCAATTCGATTTATAGATAACAGAATAAAAATGATGCTTTTGTTTATTTACTTAAGTTACTCAAGATTTAAAAATAAGATTTTTGAAATAACTTTGCACCACACCCAGGGGGCGCGCTCCACAGGTTGGAAATCACTGGATTAAGATATATATTAAATTAAAATTAAATAAGAAAATAATTTAAAACTAAAGGGACGCATGGCATCTAGCCTTAAGGCAAATTACTGGAACTTACCGTACCAAATATTATTATTTTTTAAAAACGATTAACATTTTTGCAAAAATTTTACTTCGAAAAAATTAGATTTTTGAGAAACTATGAATTTGACAAAAATTATTTTTACGTTTTCTTTATTTGACATATTTTGGAAATTCTGAACTTTTTTTTAAAGCAATCGTACTGCTTTAACTGCATAGAAACAAAATGTCAAAGCGCGTAAGCGCCGCGTCGCCGTCTAACGAATAAACATTGGCACGGAACCTATCGGAATGCAAACAAAATTTATACCTATTGTTAAAATCTCTATAAAATATCTGATAATTTGATGTGCATATCTCTAATGATCATTTTGACCGCCAAATGGCATTTTTTTTACTTTTTTTATTAGATCTCCGAAACGGCTAGACCTGCCTTTATGAAAATTTGATCAATTCTTCATCTTTCAATGTCAATACAAGTGAAATGTTTTTGAATTATTAAAATCGAATGCTCCGTTCTCTTAAAAACTGGGTTACTGTTTTTGGCACTTTTTGCGCCGTATCTTCAGAACGGCTAAACCTGCCTTCGTCAAAAACTAATCAGCACGTCTCCTTATAAATACGAATAGAATGTTTTTTGAAGTATTTAAATCGGTTGATCGGTGTTCCCGAAATCGTCGACGAAAATTTGTATCCGCACACGCACACATACGCGCACACACACGCACACACATACACACCCACACATACATCAATTTTTTTAAGGTATGCCAAAGTATTCAGAAACCTTTGAAACGTAAAGATATATAAAAAATTTCATTTTCGATTTTTTTGCGATTACTAGAACTTAACCTACGGGAAGTTAAAAAAAGGAGTATGCAATATATAAATGAATAGAGTAGCTGACACAAATTAAATTGATGATTTGCCCACTGTAATGCATGCTACATATAAATGTTTCTGAGGCACCTCATTACTCATTGCAAGGGCCAGTATAAACTGATTCCATTTAAATTGAATTGACACATTTTGAGGTTCAAGATTTTGATATTATATTACCGCGCTTTTATTAATTCATTAATTTTTAAATTACAAAGCAAATTACTAACATTCATTTTTGAAATACGTTTTTCATGCTCCGCGAATCGAGTGAGGTTACAAAATTTTTGGAAAAATGACCAATTCCCTCTCAAATCTTCTTCTGCAAGACATTCAAAAATCAAGTACTTTTGTGCACATCGAAACATATTTGTACGATAGGATAATCTTGAAAACCAGTGATTATCAGTGGTCACCATCTCAACTCAAAAAAAAATCTGAACTAAAATTATGTCAAAAGCATTGATTGACTGAACGTGGGATAAAAAATTATTCTATTACTAAAATGACTGTTACGAAGTAGAAGTTAGTGATAAAAGGGTGAAAATTTTGGACTGTATGTGTTTTTTAATAACAAATTATAAATGTATAAAAAGAATAAATGGTCAAAATATTTTGAAAAAAGTGTAATCACTCATACTTATAGCAAGTATAAAATTTCATAAAAATTGTTTAAACTGTTTCGGAGAGTATTGCGACGAACATCAAACCGTTTCGTGACGAAAATATTGGAAACTAATATATTTTTGTATTAATATATTAATTTTATCGAATCCTTGCACAAATATATCTATCAGATGAAGATTTCAGTAATCCCTAAGTTTTTTTCTAACAATAAAAGTTAAATTCATGTGTAGAAGCATGTATAAAGTTGTATTTATCATAGAAAACAGACTGTATATAAATCATGAAAAAATAGGTTGAAGATGCTTTGTGAGTTTTACCAGAAAGTCCAATTTGCTAATTAGGTTTTCTCGACTTTTTAAGGAATTGTGAATCGTTTGTCAACAGAATAGGAAAATATACAGGTGTGTGTAAACGAAAACCTCAAAATTTCTTTTCGACGCTTTTTCAAAAGCGGCTGCAGTTAGTTCAAAAAATAAAAAGTATTGCGATAAGGAAAATTATGTCGACGACTGTTCAGCCGTTTCTTAATAATTAGTAGATAAATGCAAAATTTTCATCAAAGTTTTTGCTCAAAATTCGAACCGATTTTAAAATTTCAAGAACTTCTTAATAGATATCAGTTGGAAATCTGAGTTTGAAAATATTGGCCAGATGAAAAAAATATTTTGCGATTTTATTTTAAACCAAATGTAAGAGTTACGATAATATAATTTAAAAAATGTACATAAAAATTACTTGGGAAAATGCGCTTAATGTATCGTATATGTTTTCATGCCGTATAAGTTGACAAAATTTTAAATTCATTTATTAAAAACTGACATACTTAATGGAACACAGGCCTTGATCAGGAAAAGTGCAGTAGAGTAAAACTAAACTCACCTCTTTTTTAGCCATCACTGCAAAAGTGAGCATAAGCAAACAGAATTGTCCGATCAGTATATTCCATATCACCTGCCTTGTCGTTAATTCTCGAACTATCGAAACTTCAGTACCTTCAATGCCCCACAATTTAATAATCATAAATATAGTAAGAAGTCCGTTTACAAATGTGTACAGCATTACGAATATCTGTAGTTTGTACACGCGGTTCATGTTATGGACAATGTCGCAGACCTGATTATAAATTGCCAAACTCATTTCGCATTCCTGGAGCGACCGTAAATATTTACGCCACACGCTCAACGAGGCACCTGCAGGCGAAATATGGTTATATGGAGTTTGTTGGAAATTTAGGACTGCTTAATTGCTGCAGAATTGAATTTATAAAACTATTTTAAACATCACTCATGAAAAACATTCAATGTACTTCTGAAAAGTTGGACTCGTATATATCGTATCTACTAGCTAGTAACCAGGCATACTAACATAGATTTCGGTGTTATAGGTTTTTGTCAAAATTTATTAACACTTTCGGGACATTTCATTGTGTATATTATGCAATTTGTTTGATAAAATATGTGGTCATTGAAGGACATGTATTTATAATATTAATTTATTTTTGATCATTTTATAAAGAATGGTGACGTTCAAACTATTTCAAAAATTCATAGCTGGTTGATTTTGACATGTTTTATAATAAAATGTTGTTCGCCGCCTTCCGCCTAGTGCTTTTCTGTCAGAACAGACAATACAATTTCCTTTTCTTTCACTCGCATTTAGAATATGCCACTGATTAGTCAGTATATTTGGTCATTTTTTTGCTGCCATAATTGTTTTTTTGTCTATTATATTGTCTAATAATTATTTAGAAAATTAAAGTAAAATAATCTATTGGATGCTTTATATTGCTTGGTATTCGTAGTCGGGTGTTTGTTGATGTATGTCAAACTCGATTATTAAAGGAGAATCGGCACATTCGCTTATGTCTTCCCGCTCTTCATTTATTTTGTCGAACTTCCTCTTTTTTTGTTGGTTGGATAATATCATAATCACATTCATCACTATCATCGGTGCGAATAGTAATTTGTAAAATTTGTCTGTATGAATGTCTATTTGAACTCATTTTCACTACTGCTTAATTCACAAAATTTACCAGCCGTTTTGCCATATTTAAAAGCGCTCGGTCGTTTAAAATATTAAAAAAAATACCATATAGCAAAGGAAAAGGCTAAAAATACTACTAAAATAACTTAAAATTATTTTCAAAATAGAATACTGTTTATCACTGCTATTAGTTTATTCAACTTTTCGATGCAAACTGAGTCATTGTTTATAAAATAGCCTGTGCATCACAGAGTATGTTTGTCCACTGAGGAGGACAGCCGTCCCCAAAGTGTTAAATACCTAGCAAAGTTTATATTTATTTCAGAGAGTCCGACTTTATAATTTTTATATTCTT
>NW_020537324.1:55747558-55767238 GCF_003426905.1 Ctenocephalides felis
TTATATGGCTTTAACCGCATTCATCGACTAACTATATCATCCGACTTCATATGATTCAAACCGAATCAAGCGGCGATATGAGTTATTTCGACTTCATGACTCAAACCGAATCAAGCGGCGATATGAGTTATTCTGACTTCATGACTCAAACCGAATCAAGCGGCGTTATGAGTTGTTTCGACTTCAATTCGGATTCGAATCATTCCGACTTCAAGCCGTTCGAGCGATATGAGTTCAAGCGATATGAGTTAACCGTATGGGCGATATCAAGCGACTTCGAAACAGCTACAATGCGTCGTCGTTCTTGCGTGTTTATTTATTTTACGGAGAGCTGAGAGCGATTTTGTTCGTGAAATATCAATACCCAATTTTGATAATAATTAAGTGTTTTAGATTTTAAATGTTATCAGAATAAACCACTCGAAATTATGAAAGGAGTTTCGGGAATCTCTCAATATAATTCTCTTTTGAAACAATTACTAAACACCAGAAAGTCAGTAAATAATATGTTAACTTCTGATTATATAAGTAATGGCAAATTCACATTAATGAAATTAACTTTCAGCTGTCAGTTTAGATGAGATCCTTTACTAATTACATAGTAAAATAAACAATCGACCCATGATTCCAAATATTATTTTATATGCTTTAGTGATGTACAATTGTTTGGTAATCTATTATTGTAAATTAATTTGAAGATATGTTTCAGCCGTCCTCAAAATTATATCATTTTTAATAATTTTCAGAATATACTTTTTGATAGTAATTTATGTTTACAATTTCTACTTTGTCGGTTATATTGGTTAAACTGACAATTTTGATTATAAATTTGGATCACTTTTACTAAATTAATACATCCATGATTTTTTTGTCCATATATATACTTGATTCGAGTTGATTCGAATCATGATTCGAATCAGGTTTTTCTCTGATTCGAATCATTCGAATCGGGAATTTTTCGAGTCGGCACATCACTAATGGCTGCCTCTCACCGGCAATCGAGAGCTAACTGGAGCGTTCAACTTGGGACTCGGTTAGGTACCTGACTCTGATCTTAGCGACAACGTGACAAAGGTACGTTACGTACAAATATTTTCGCCCGTCATGTCATTCAGCGCTCATCTGCCTGAATGTAAGCCGGACTAACGACTAACGAGTCGCTTCCGCTGGCGCGGACGTTGTACGTTGACAGTTAATAAAATGCTCGAACGCACAGCTATTTTTATAAAGCTCCATATATTTTAGCCCGACGGCAATGCCGGTTTCGAGTACGCGTCAGTGGCTTGAAATTTCCCAGACAACTGGAATTACTGTTAAGTAAATGTATACAGTATGTCAAAATTAATCACTGAATTGCGACACAATATATATTAGGATAGTAGATTAGTTATTTAGGATAGGATTATACGATATAGCATTTTTATTATTTCCATACTTTTGGGCAAATAATCTTATGTATTGTTTGAAATGATCATTTGAAATAAAGTAAAACTAACTAATTTGTATCATATTCACAATTGAATTAATTCTGGTCAATTTAAATAAATAAGAATGTTGAAATTTTTGAAAAAATAACTTTTTTGAAAAATCTTGAAATTTTTTGAAATTTTTGTCGAATTCTTCGGAAACTTTTGTTTGAACTATTTCAATGAATTCAAAATATCATTACTTTTGGCACGGGATCCATAGAAATGAAAATAAATGCGGTACTTATTATTAAAATCTCTATAAAATATGTGATCATTAGTTGTGCAGTTGTCTAATGATCATTTCTAACTGCCAAATAGCATTTTTTTTTCTGAATCTTCTTCATTCCGTCAATGCAATTCGAATGTTTTTTGAATCATTCAAAACCGTGCTCTCAAAATCGTCGACAAAAATTTGTATCCGCACTTACATACATACATACACACGCATGCACACACATACATCAATTGTTTCTGTAGCATGCCAAAATATTCAGAAACCTTTGATCCGTGCAGATATACAAAAAAATTCATTCAACTTACACTACGGAAAGTTAATTATTGATTGGATGTTAAATGAATGTTATGAAAGCATATATTTCAACAATGGTTATCTGAGTAAACATTTAGTTCCTTTTTCATCTGAATCTCTACTTTGATACGTAAAAAGTTAATTAATTATTTTTTATGTCAATCAATTCGTCTTTGATATTTGATGTTAATGAAAATAGTCTAACTAAAAAGTCAGAATTCTAAATATTATTTACCTACCAAATAAATTTTCATATGTTTTGTTACAAAACATAGTTTTTTTTAAATGAAGTACTGTATAGAAATAAGGGGCTCTATAAATATGAATTTAATGTATGAGATGAGAAGGTAAAAAGAGTAAAATTTAAAAAAAGTAAGTAGTGAAATTTATCTCTATCATAATTAACAAGCATTGAATGGGTAAATCATCATGAATAAAATGACTAAAAATCATTTAAATTAACCTTATTTGAAATTTACCAGTACCTTTATCCCGACTTTTTTGACTTTGAAAATATTGGGAAAGAAAAGATATAATATTAACTAAATAAATTACAAAGTTTGGATTGCGCTGACATACATTACGTTAAAATAACTCACCGTGTTGCGATATATTGCTTGTTTTATTTTATGAAACAAATAATTAAAAAACATTTTACTTGTATTGACAAGATGAACAACTGATCGGCTACGGAGATCCAGTGAAAAAAGTAAAATAAATGCTATTTGGCGGTCAAAAATGATCATTAGACATATGCACATGAAATTATCAAATATTTTATAGAGATTTTAACAATAAGTATAAATTTTGTTTACATTCCTATGTGTTTCGTACCAATGTTTATCAGGCAACGCGGCGCTTACGCGCTTCGATATTTCGTCTCTATGCAGTTAAAGCAGTACGACTGCTTTGAAAATAAATTCAAAACTTCCAAAATAAAGAAAACATTTTTTTTCAAAAAGTCTTTTTTCCAAAATTTGTTTTTTTCAAAAATTTATAGTTTCTCAAAAATCTAATTTTTTCAAAGTAAAATTTTTTCAAAAATGTTAATCATTTAAAAAAAAAAAATTTGGTACGGGAAGTTCCAGCAATTTGCCTTAAGGCACGATGCCATGCGCCCCCCATTTCAATTATCACGTATTTCACAATTTTGCAATAGTGATTAAATTTGCCAAAACTTGTTGAAGCTTTCTACCACAATTTAGTATATTTTTTAAAGCAAGGCTTCTCAAAGTAGACGAATTTTGAAACTTTTAAATTTATAGTATAGCAAATCCCGACTTTTTTGACATTGAAAATATTGGGAAAGAAAAGATATAATATAAATTAAATAAATTACAAAGTTTGGATTACCTAACTGTAGTGCATCATTATTAAATAAACTTGTACTATTTTTATAAAGCTCAATATTTTAATCCAAAAAGTTTGCTACGTGTCAGTGGTTGAAAATTTGCAGGTAACTGGAATAGTTGCTTGCGCTGACATACATTACGTTAAAATAACTCACGGTGTTGCGATATATTGCTTGTTTTATTTTTGAAACAAACTACTTCGCAAGTGCTACTATTTTCTATTAAATTTATTGCAAATCTTGTTTTATTTCAACTAGTTCAAGCGTAGTTTGTGTAAGTGTAACATTTTCCGATTAATGTAAATTTAAAATATATAGGAAAAATAATAATAATTAAAAAAATAATAATTAAATAATTTATGTGGAAAATTATTGCAATATTGCAAAAATTACAATTAAAGTTAAAAATCACCAACGCCATTCAAACTTTCATACGCAGTAATATTAAAATCGAAAGCACTGCGATTGTGCTTATAAGCGAATATTCTCAAAATCATATATTTATATGTGAAATATATTGAATAAAATACCTTTTTCCATTTTGTTCTGATAAATTTATGCTTGCTTTTATTCTTTTTACTTCATTATATCAATGTTTTCATATATTATTTAATTTGAAATTGGCCAATGCAAACAAATAATTTTTTTTTATCTGTATACACCTAGCTAGGGTGAAATTTAAGTAGGTCCTTTTTACCTATTATAATTGAGCGTTTATAGAATTTATATAAAAAATCTATTGAATTTAATTGAAAAATAACAATATAAATTATAAAACAATTAAATAACGTATATTAAATATAACATTAAGGTCTGGTAAACTAATCAACAGTGATCACAACCAAAAACACTAACAATGAAAGAAAATACCTTTGTTATAGATTTTCAAATATGACCGTTTAACTTCTGATAGCGACGTCGTAACTTACAACCACCTTAATTCTTACGACTCGTAAGAATTAAGGGTTGGCTGGTTACACATTTTTTGCCCTCTACTTTCAAATATTGTTGTTAAAAAATTTCCAACTTCAATTGTTTTGAGATATTGGTTGTAGACCTTTTTACCCTCGATCCTTTAAGTCACGCTATACCCTATTTTATAAAAGAAACTTTTCACTCATATTTTTTTATAAACTCTGTATCTAATTTGAAGTGATAGCGTTACTTCAAGATTTGGGAAATATACTACCATCATCATTTAATATTACAAATTACAACATCAATTGATGGTACGATGTTTACATCTAATTACCAACAGAATAATTAATCAACGACACAGCCTCTTTGAGAAATGAACGGCGTTGAGTGTTTGAAGCGCTATAATTAAAAGTTTGCTCGCTTGGGACATTAATATTTAATATATATTATTTGTTTAGCTATTCCAATTATTGTATCATAATAATTAGAATAGATCAATTATTAAAGATCTCTCTCAAATAATAGTGAATAATAATGATTGCATACATTTGAAAGTAAAACTTTCATTTCATTAAAGTAAACTGGCTATTTTAAAAAGATACGTAGAATAATACCCTGCTTTATATTAGACAACTACACACAATAAATATTACATTTTATTATTAAAACATTTTAAAACTTGTTTAAAACCATGAGCTTAATATAATTAGAATGTAAGATGTAAATTTTTGAAAAATATTTTCATATATTAAAATTAAATTATTTTATATATTTGACTTTTCAAACAAAATCCTTAACATTTTCTCTACGGCATAGTTTGTTGCAGAAAAGACATTGGTGTACAAGCTATCAAGCTGGCCAAGTTTTTGTTACACAAAATATTTTAAGATTTTTCAATCATTCGGCATTAAAATATATTTAAGAATTAATGAGTACGCTTCTAAAGATTTAAAGATCACTAACAAATTAGAATCTTCAATAATTTTACTCAGAGTGATATATCTAATAAATAATATTTTATTTGCATTATAATTTCAAATTGAAAATTTTGTTTGAATTACCATAGTTTTAATTATTATTTGCACATGATATTTTGTATATGTTAAAGCCATAAATCAACTCAATTGTTCTTTATTTACTCTGATATAAAATTGTAATTTATATGAGTAATAACGATAATAAATTAGGTATAATACTGATACATATCAGCATATTCATGTATGTTAAAAGTATGGGTAAATAAAAATAATTTGATGAAATAGTAATTCATAACAAAATTTTAAGAAATCATATTGCTGATTAATTAAAAAAATATCTAAGAATAACTTGCACATGCTTTAAAAAATCAGTCATTATCAAAATTAGAAATTGATCAAGCTTTGAATTTATCAATGATTTTCAATAAAGACGTGTAGTCTATGAAGTCTTTGCCATTATTTTTGATAAAAATAATACTTATGAAAGTACCTTGGATTTTATCCAGTATAAAAATTTTTCAAATTAACCCAAGTTCAAACCAGTATTTTGCATTTCTTAATAATTGATAGAAACAAGCCTGTTTCATCTGAGACGATTTTTTTGAAAAATATAAAATATTTAGTTTTAAATAAAAATATTGCCTTTTGTACAACTGAATGATGATTATGAAATCAGATTTATTAAGCATAATTAGACTTGTTACCATTCATGCAGACAGACCCAAAGATATTCAATTTTGTGATAAGTCCTGTAATTCACTATGTGCCAGATATTTTATACCTTCGTATGAATGTTTTATCATCTTTATTTAACCTTTTTTTCCAGAGTTAATTTGGCGGAGGATTCTAGTTGAGCAATCATGTGAAAAGAATGTTTTTTTTATGAATAGCATCGTTGAAAAGCTCGAAAAAGGTCAACCGACGACGCAGTGTTTTAAAAATTGCTTACAGCAGAAACTTCGTGCAGCAAGGCAAACAACGCCAATGAAAAAAGAATATTAAAATCTTTACAGGATTTACAACCTTTCATAGTGATATTATACAATAATAATAAACTTATGTGTTTTTTTTATTTATTCATAATTAATTTTTTGAAGTCAAATTGGACCTTTGTGCCCCGCTCTATCCTTAATATGATATATCATTTATAGTTCACGTAGTATATTATTATTTTATTTCTGTCACATAAAATCTGGTTCAGTAGTTGCTTAAAAATAGATTAGGCTCGAATAATCGTTAAAATGAAATATTTCTGCAGGCTATTAAAATACACCGTGTACTAGAAAATATCATAAGCGCGGAGAAGTTACATCATCGTATCATAAATCAAGGGAATATGACACTCGAGATCTGCCAAAAATAACGAGAAGTAAGAGTTGATCGTCAGTATAAAATTACTCTTGATGGTTTAGCAAAATTTTTAGAACTTCCAAAAATAATAATTAAGCGCAAGTTATACGTTGATTATACATAAAATTACATACTAATATAGAATAAAGATGCCAGAAGAAAAGACTTAAAAAAATAATATATGACTTTTTACTATGTACATTAGAAGTATGAATAACTGAAATATTTTTTTTTATTTATCGTCGTGTGATCGTGGATTTTCAAATAATTTAAAATTATTAACTTCCCGTAGGGTAAGTTATAGTAATCGCAAAAAAATCGAAAATTAAAATTTTTATATATATCTTTACGTTTTAGAGGTTCTGAACATTTTGACACACCTTAGAAAAAATGAATGTATGCGTGTGTGTGTGCGGATACAAATTTTCGTCGACGATTTCGGGAACACGGTTCAACCGATTTCAATTATTCAAAAAAACATTTGATTGCTGTTTATAAGGAGATGTTCTGATTATTTTTTGGCATAGGCAGGTCTAGCAGTCTAGAAGATACGGGGCAAAAAGTGCGACAAACGGTAACTCAGCTTTTAAGAGAACGGAGTGTCCGATTTTAATAATTCAAAAAACATTTTACTTGTATTGACAAGATGAACAACTGATTAAATTTTTATGATGGCAGGTCTAGCAGTTCTGGAGATCTAGTAAAAAAAGTAAAAAAATGCCATTTGACGGTCAATTTTATAGTGATTTTAACAATAAGTATAATTTTGTTCACATTTCTATGGGTTCCATACCAATGTTTATCCGTTAGAAGGCGATGCGGCACTTATGCTCTTCGATATTTCGTCTCTATGCAGTTAAAGCAACACGATTGCTTTAAAACAAAGTTCAGAACTTCCAAACTATTTCAAAATAAAGAAAACATTTTTATTTTCAAAAGGTCTTTTTTTCAAAAAAAATATTTTTTTTCAAAAATTTATAGTTTCTCAAAAATGTAAATTTTTTAAAGTAAAATTTTCTCAAAAATGTTAATCTTTTAAAAAAAAATTGGTACGGGAAGTTCTATCAATTCGCCTTAAGGCACGATGCCATGCGCCCCACTAGTTCATTTTTCAATTATCACCTATTTCACAATTTTGCAATCATGATTAAATTTGTCAAAACTTGTTGAAGCTTTCCACCACAATTTAGTACATTTTTTTAAGTAAGGCTTCTCAAAGTAGACAAATTTAAAAAAAATTAAATTTATAGCATAGCAAAAATAAAGTGTTAATTCTTGAAAAAATTGTGCCATTATTTTTGACTGATGGGGTCCTAAAAATGTTACTTACGGTTACGAATACAAAGTTTAAACCAACAAAATTAATAAAAATGAACCGCAACAACCCAAAAATTGTCACAGTCTCACCAAAGCTCTACGTTGCACTTAAAAGCTCATAGTTTTCAAATCACATGATTTTATTTTAAAATTTCTTTCATGGCAGTTATGATTACTCTGTTACGATTTTAATTTTTGTTTTAGAATAGTATAATCACTTATTGGAGTGATTCTCTAAATATGATTGTAATATTTATCCGATAAATTTATATGTGTATTTGAAAGTGTGTGTATGTGTGTGAGTGAATGACATAATCCAAATGCTCATAGAATTGTCATGTATTCTGATTGCTATTGAAAATAAAATTTAAAAAAAAATTGTTTTAGAACACTCTGTATATATTTACAAACATATTTGTATAAAGAAGACACTAGAGAAAAAATATTTTATATATAGTTACCCAAAATTATTAGAATATATGATAGCCTATTTAAATATTTTGTAACCAATAATAAGACTAGTGGTGCATAGTGCATTTAAGCAAATTGCTGGTACTTCCCGTACCAAAAACTGTCACAATTTCAACAAAGCTCTACATTGAACTTAGAAGTTCATAGTTCTCAATACACATATTTTTTTTTTAATTTCTTTCATGACAATCATGATCACCATGATTCGGTTTAACTGAGTTCTGGGACACCCTGTATATATTTACATACATATTTGTATAAAAAACCCTAATAAAATATTTTATATATAGTCACCCAAAATTGTTAGAATATATGATAGCCTATTTAAATATTTTGTAACCAATAATAAGACTAGTGGCGCATAGTGCCTTTCAGCAAATTGCTGTTACTTCCCGTACCAAAAACTGTCACAATTTCACTAAAGCTCTACATTGTACTTAGAAGCTCAAAGTTCTCAACACACTTTTTTTAAATTTCTTTCATGAGAATCATGATCACCTTGATTCGGTTTGACTGAGTTCTGGGGTACCCAGTATATAAAGATGACCCAAAATTGTATTGAATATATGATAGCTTAATTATATATTTTGTAACCAATAATAAGAAAATAAAATTTTGAAACTTCTATACAAATTTGCTATAAATAAATTTCTATTTATTTGTACAAAATTTTCAAATAAATTAAAAGAAATAAATACGTTCCTAATAAATCCATCATTCCACACGGTGACATTCATACGCATTGATGAACGGAAAAGTAGTTCGCTCGCAATAGTCGCAATCGCAGTAGGTACCCGGCATGCCGCCGTCACGCCGTCACGTGAGTACGCGGTGTGACGTCACTGCGCCAGTCGATACACGCCGCCCCCTAGACTCACTACCCTGGCCCGGTAACCCGGTTGGCTCGCTTCCGGGCAACCCCCGACTCTCGTTCTATCGCTGGCAATCACCCCTTCGCCTGCCCAAAGAATAACACCGAGTCCGATCGCGGCCCACTGGCTTTAGGACAGATCCGCAATCAGAACATTTGAATTATATTTAATTCAATCCCTTTTATATTATATATTATAAATTGTATATCAATTGAAAAACTTCAATTTATAGATTTGAGACTATTTACTATACTTATAATAACTCATACATGGCTCATACTATACAAATTAAATACATAATTGAAAACTTTTTAATCAAGTAATTAATGCGAATTGGAGAAATTTTGTTTGTATTAAAATAAAGTGGTTAATTATTCAACAATATTTCTAAACTCACTTTATCTGCCAAAGATGCTATTATTGAAAATAGATGAACCAATTATCCTCTACTGGAATATTAATGGCAACGGCATGCGAAATGCATTTAAAAAATTAATGAAAAACCGACGTGGAAGCAATGATTTTAATTGGGCCTCTCAAAATTGAAGATATACTCACTCCTCGAATACTCATAATTCCAAGCTATATTTCATTTCAATTCAAAAAAATCTAATCTCCAGTTTGCTTGAAATTTGCAATCACGATTTATAAAACTCAAAGTCAATCTTTAGATCAGTGTGATTTACATTTAGATAAGGTTTGATTCTCATACGAGCAACTAGATGTTGCCTATTCAAGGGCTGAAAAACGATAGTCTTTATATCTACAAGATAGTCTTTATATCTACGCAACTAGTGAAAAGAAACAAAGAATACTGTGTATCCACAGATATTGCTAAATTAAGCTTTTATGAAATTTATTCTTTGTTAACTTCCCGTAGGGCAAGTTATTGTACTGAACCGAAAATCGAAATTGAAAATTTTTACATTTCTCGACGTTTTGAAGGTTTCTGAACATTTTGGCATACCATGGATACAAAATTTCCAGTCACGTTTTCGGGCGCACGGATCAACCGGTTTGAATGGTTCAAAAAACATTCGATTCCTATCGATAGGGAGAAGAGCTGATTAGTCTTTGGCAAAGGCAGGTCCAGCCGTTTCGGGGATACGGAGCAAAGAGTGCAGAAAATAGAAATCGAGTTTTTGAGTGAACGGAGCATCCGACTTGAATAATCTAAAAAACATTCAATTAGTAATGATTGGGAGAAGTGATTATTAGTTTTTGGCAGTGGCAGGCCCAGCCGTTTCGAAGATACAGAGCTAAATGTGCAAAAAATGGCAGTTTTTGAGAGAACTAGGCGTCCAATTTAAATGATTCAAAGAACTTTCAGCTTGTTTTAACAAAATAATTGATTTTGAAAAAAAAAATTGTATCATTTTTTTTGTATATCGAAAATAATTCAGATTTTATTTTTAATTCTGACTAAAGTTCTAATATACTTTAAACAAATAATTTTAACTCTGCAATTCAGTTTATATAATTCTTATAAATATTAGACAATGTTACAATACTTATAAGAATCTATTTGAAAACATTCTGTATTCCTCGAACATTTCGTTACGGTACGGGAAGTTCCAGCACTTGCCTTAAGGCACGATGCCATACACTCCACTAGTTTTATTTTTGTCTTTCAGCCATTCAATCATGATGTGCCATAACAAAACGTGGCTGAGTACAGCTAGTATATATATGTATATAATCGCATAGTTATTTATATATATTTGAACTAAGGTAATAACTATACTCAAATTTTATATGAAGAAACTATTTACGATTCATTTATTTAAATGTAATAAAGAAATGCGTAACTTTGATATGTCAATAAGAAAGTGGGTTTGGCTCTTGAATTTTCGTATGATCAATATCTGATATCCATGGACAACAATTTTTATTTTCCAAGTTATCCTATAAGCGTATTTTTTTGTCTATTTATCTTAATCCAATTTTAAATTACATTATCATCAATTTATTTACTTGTATTTCGTAAATATCATCCAAACAAAAATCTCATATCGCTGAGCCGCACACCCACATTTGATATTCGATAACTGTTTGAACCAGTGACATGTGCAAACATGACGAATATCTGCTCAAACGGTGTGCCATATAACGAAAACGAACCGCGAAAAAGGTTGCATTTATTTTATGTTTTATTAGGGTGATATCGACACATTACCCGCGAGTAAATATAACGAAAGCCGCAAAACGGTAGCAGCCGCGCGCGAATTTGCCGGCAGGTCGGCGGACCCCGGCCTGGAGGAATGGGTCGGCGATCTCACCCCGCTCAACCCACCGAACGCGTGCCGCACTGCAGATGTAAAAGCGTAGTAGTACACGAACTCGGTGAGGTTCGCCGGATGCCGCGCGTCCGTAGCACGTTTTCGTAAGACTTTGCAAGGCGTGTTAGAGACGACGGGCTCGTTTCACGTCATGTGCGGCTGTTCAACCGCTTCATAACCGTGACGTACGGTCGATATTGTTGATATAAGTTGGATGAATACGAGTCATCGCGCGAACGCCTTAACTATGAAATATTTGACACGATAGTGAATTGAAAGAAATATTCTAAATTCTTATTAATTATTTTTTCAACATTGCGAGACAGTTGACAAAAAAACATCAAGTTAACTCTAAAAATTTGGTTTTATCAATTTTTAACTTCCCGTAGAATAAGTTATCGGAATCATAGAGAAATATAGAAAATTTTAATATAAATTTACGTTTCAAAGTCTTTGGAACATTTTGACATACCTTAGAAAAACTAGATACATGTATGTGTGCATGTGTATGTATGTGGGAATACAAAGTTTCGTCGACGATTTCGGGAATCGGTTTGAATAATTAAAAACATAATCGATTCCTATTGATAGACAGGCGTGCTGATTACTTTTCAGCCAGATCCAGCCATTTCATCTTAAATACAAATAAACATAAATAATATTATATTATTTGATGTGAATACGAAAATAAGTAAACGATTAGGCACCGAAAATAGTTTTATACTGGCTACGACAACCGCATGAGTAATGGAAAAAAGCAGGTACAGGAAAATGGTACCGAAGCTGGGTTTTCTATTTATTCGGTATCTTAGGTAAAAGAATTTGAAGAGAATTGGCGGTCATCACATTATGCATATTTGATACCCCATAGCGCCTGAACTATACGTGTAATTAACGACCATCTATTTCAAAATATAAAAAATAAACACTATCCGCTCTGAACGTAATAAGTATTTTTGGCAAATATATTTTTAAACAGTTAACTGCAATTGACCAATATACACGTCACGGCAAATTGGCAAAATCTGTATATTGACTAGTAAAATCGTCATTCGTTTAAATATATCACTATTTAGATTGCAAATTTGGCTACTACTATATTTTAAAAACAAAATCTTTAACAAAAGTTTTGCAATCTGAATATATTAATAATTGGCTTCTACATAATACTTAGCGCTCAAGTCGAAGTATACATTATTTATCAAAAACTAGATCATGTGACTAAAATTTACTTCTTCCAAAACTGTAGTTACACAGAAGTTGCAGAGCTTAGTTAAATGAATCTATATCATTTATATTCTAATTATATACCCGTATTGTAAAATTGTTCGTTATTCCAGTCTATTCCATTTGCACAAGCTTCGGAATATTTAACGTTGAGAAAAATCTTATGAAATATTCATATGAATTTCCTAATGAAAATATTTATTTAAACAACCCTCTATTATTTCAAGATACAAAAAATGAACCTGTGGAAATTTATTATCTGTCCGTATACTTGTGACTTCTAGAACTGGGATTATTCGCGCAGGGGTATTAATTATACACTAACTATAGTATAAATCACTATATAATAATAAAATATTTGATATCAATTAATCTTGCAATCTTACAAACAAAAGTTATATAAAAATTGGTAAAATTTGTCTAATAAAAGAAAATAGAAGAATATAATAGTCAAGTGTTTTTTGCCTAAATAAAACTCCGATCAAATAAAGAACAAATCCAAGCCGTAAACTAGGATAACTATTCACATTTGTTTTATTTAAATCAGCAAATATAACTTTTTTACAATTTATTTTTCAAGATTGAGGAACAATCAGATTGACGAAAAACTTTAATCAAAACATCTTCTGTGAAAGTTCAGTCCATAATTACTAATTTAAAATCTTCAGATATTCTGGTATGAATATAAGGGATTTTTAAATTAATATCCTGATTCGTTAATTAATCTGTCGGAGCCAAAATAAACGTGAATGATTATTCATGATTCTTAATTATTAGAAGTTGTTTTAAATGACTTAAGCGAGAATACACGAGACGCTAATTAGTTTTTACTTCCTTTTCGCAAATTCGCTTAATAAAATCAACGCCTGCATATAGAAGCAAAATACTTTGAGAGGCGATTAATTAAAATGCTTTTCCAATCAGATAATATACATACACACACACATATATATGTATATATATATATATATATATATATATATATATATATATATTATCTAATGCATCTAGCATTTTGAAGATGTATAATACAATATTTCTGATTATCTTCCCATCGATAGATGTTATTCCAATACAAAAGTTATACAAGTTTTAATTTAATAGACGTAAGCTGAGAACTTCACTTGATCATCTTCTTGGCAAAGATATCAATGTAACAATAAACCGAACAAATCAAAAGAGTATTATGTTATTTGTTCTATAACAAGAAACAGAATTGTATATCATGCAAAGTTATGCCATATCTCAACTGTAGAAATATAATAGTGGACACATTCCAACAAATATTTTTAATACAGATTGTTCTGTTTATATTAATTTATATACGAACAACAATTATTGGTAATATTTAGAGATATAGTATATAATGCGCTTATTACTGTAAGACTGGTGTACTTCATTGTAATTTAAAGGTTATACTACTAGATAAGTAAATTAGTTGTGGGTTTTTTCCAGGAAGATAGATATATTTCTTATTCTATTAGATATGTTGTAACCATGCATGTATCAAATTTAAATGCAATAGCAAGATTATTAGTTTTGTTTAATCAATGAAGATTAACAGAATACTTAATATTCAGAATTAAAAAGAAAGAAAAACAATATTAGTAATTAACTGTTACAAAATAAATAACTATATACCTCAACATTTTGTGAATGTTCTGATTTACTGAGAATGTGATTGACAGTTAATATCAGGCAAAAGTATTTAACACAATAAAATAATAACCGATATAATAAATTTTAATAAAATTATAATAAATTTAGTTTAATCAACAACTTTGTTCAATTAATTAGTTACTTAACGAAAAAACTACTTACTAATAAAAGTAGAATCAAAAAAAACAAGTGAAATTTTGACAAAATAAAAGTGACAAAATATAATTGAAACATTACCAACAACAAGTAAATGAAAAACTAATCATTTCTGAATAAGAAATATGTTTTAGAAAGTTATTTCAATATACAAAAGTGCCGCTCAAAAATGTTATCTTCCAGTATTATCATCATAGAGGACTACACTATATATATGCTTTGTAAGGGTTGACGGCTCAGATAGAAGCTATTTTCGAAACCGTAGAAAACTCAACTCTATTTGATGAGGAAGAATTATTTCAATTTTCAATGTCATAGTTTTTAAAATGAAAAGCTACTCATGACACATAATATTCATTCGATTTTCTAATATTATTGCATTATATATTTAGTGCTTCAACTTGTTTCATTGTGATTTCTGTTTGGTGTTTCATCCTAAGGAAAACATAATTTACGATTCGATCGATTTATATATATATATATATATATATATATATATATATCTAAATTACTGTATACAATGGAATAAACATTGAGGCCATCATTTAGTAAAAAAATGTACTTCATCAATAACACAAGGCTTAAATCCAAGCAATTAATAATTGGAACATTGAAGCAAGACTCAAACTACTAATATAATTGATACGAGAGATTCGAAAGAAAAGCTTAGAGCATAGTTATTAAAGTTTAAATTCTAAGATCAATCAAATTTTCATTATTCTCTAATATATTCTCTAACAAAACTCATAAATATATTGTGTGGAATATGAAAAAGATAATGTGTGGAATTAGTCCGCCTAAAAGAAGCTATAATTTTAATGCGAAAATAAAAATAGTAGGAGGTGAAAGTTTAGTCTACTCGTAATATTTCTTTCAAGCTCTTTAATTTTATTGACCTTAAATTATTTGCAATTGGCAGTTGATGGCATCTTTTAATTCTCGATTTTTAGCAAAGAAATATCCAAAAATATAATATTGATGAACTAAAGCAAGGCACGAAATGTTTAAGTTTAACCCTTTCAATATTTAAAAAAAAACTACTGCTGCTTAATGTTAGCTTCCGTTCCAGCTTGATTTACAATTTCCAGCCAACTTACTATGTTTTTATACTACTCTCAACATTTCAGACGATTTCCAAAATTTTCAGACGACTTGCAACGTTTTCAGTCTACCTACAGCATTTTTAGACTATCTAGAATATTTTCATACTGTCTAAAACATTTTCACACTAACTAAATCGTTTTCAGGCAATTCCTATGAATTTCATGCTTTTTTTGTGGCAGCACTAATTGTTTAACTGAAACTTGTTAAACTTATTGTTAAAAGATTTACTTCAACAAATAAAACAGTCGGTCTCCTTTTAAATGGCCAAAATGACTGTTTTCCGGATGTGATATTTCTATATAATATCTATCAAGTTAAGTTTTGCAAGTTAAATTAAAAGTATAACTTCATAAATATTCATATATCTTTTAAAATTAGTGTAAGTTTAGAAACAGTATATATAAATGTACTCACAAAGCTCGTTGCGCCATCAATCCAGCTTTACTCGTTACCATATCTTGCGGGGGACTGCACACGGGCGGAACGACTGCCCCGGCCGCGTTCACAGATGCCGCGCTCGTTACGGCCGGCCCGTGAATAGAACCATTTGGCCGAGCTGTGTTCTGCAAATAAAAAGTTATGAGGCATGATATGGAACGACATATGTGTATATGAAATTTTGAATTGTTTATATTCTATTAAACACTAATTTATGTTTAATTATTGTAGGTTCATACAACAGCAATATGATATGGCTGTGAAGTAGCATTGACTAACAATGAAATTTCTTTCAACAAAGCCATAACCAGTTAATAATGACTGACAAATATGCTCGTCCTGGAGTAGTTGCAAAATTTTGTGTATTGACGCGTATACTCGTCATGCTTATGAATCAGTAACCATTAGCTATGTTTTTTTATTTGCTTTTATGAATTACAATCTGTCATGGCAAAAAAGTCGAGCGGTCACCCAGTGGTAATCCGTTTTGAAGTTGATTATGTAGCCTAAAGAAGTAATAGCAGTACTGATGCAAAAAATTTAAATAAAACCAACGGGGGCAAATGTAGTATTATACATTAGTAAGTACAAATTGAAAAATAAAATAATTTATATCCAAATGTTAGTGGAGGATTTCAGAAAGGGGTCGGTTCTTTTTTATCCGTTCGAGGGCATGGTACCTTACTACATTTCTAGCCATGACGTTGGATGGTACTATACTCACTCCTTGTGAATATAGTACACTTAATTATAATTGTGAAAATAGTACTCTTCACCGAGTTCATGAACCATTGGCTATATAAAATACAATTTTTGAGAAAAACAAAATACATTCTCAAATTTCAAGATGTTTAGAATATATTAAGACCATTCTAGAATAAGACAAACAAATAGAAAGTCTTAATAAGTCGAGATAATTTTTTGAATCCATATAATTACAGACAGAAAAACTTTACCAGTTTGAATAAGAATTGATTTATATAATATTTATTTATATTTATAGAATGTATAAATAAATCTGCGAGAACTGGATTGGTAAAGTACTTTTGAGTATAATACTCAGTTGCGTTGGATATTACTCAACAGAAAGTGTTTGAGTTCTTATTTATATATGTGTAATATTAAATTGAATTTCTGGCGTCTTTAATTTAATACGTACCTATGCAATATATGCTTTTATTATTAAAATAAGTAGATATTAGTGATGATATTTTCAATTTTATTGAATAAAACCATCTTTTTCATCCAATATCTTATCATTCTAACTTATTATGACACCAAACTATAGGCACTTGTAAATTAAGGCGTCCCAATTACTTGAGTAATGAACTTACAATTTCAAACATAAACACTATGAAATTCATCTACATTTGATATCATCTCTTATTGTATATAACCGGCATTCTTAAAATTTAATACGACCGTTTTTAATTTTATATGAAAAATCATAATAAACGAATAAGATTTTTTAATATATTTTGCCACGTGTTGAAACTGCAACTATAGTTAATTAAAATATATACTTCAGATTACTATTATATTTCTAAGATAAAAATCGTGTTCTAACAACTTGGTTATTGACAAGCTGATTCGAAAATTTAAATATCATCTATAGAAGTATTAAGTCAAAATATTTCCGAAATGAATGGTAGATTCTAGTTTCAGAAAAGTCCAGATAAAAAAAATATCCGAATATACAATGTTCACCTTTAAACTTAATCCGAGATCCGCACTATGTCTTTTTGATTTTTCACGTTTGCTGTCGTCACCATCGTCTTGCGAATGATGTGAACCTTCCTCTTGCGAAGTTTGTTTGAGTTGCGGTTGATATTTCTGTAAATAATGAGCATTTTTATTATTATATGAAGTATTTTTGATACTTATTAACTTGATATTACTACTATAGCTTTTAATCTTATTAGTATTTTCCAACTTATGCGGTAGTATGGTTTTGAAAACCGTACTAAAAATGCATGAACAACATTCTATTAAAAATTTAGAAGGTAAATAATGGTAAAGTTTTTATATTAATTTAATTTTATTGATCAAGATTGTATTAGTAAATTGATAATGTAATTTTTACTAACAAGCAAACTATGTATCTAACAATTTTAAAATTTGTAATATTGAAAACCGTTAAGAAGCGTTGTATGCAAAACTTTTCATCTAAATGTGAAATCAATAAAATATTATAAAATACTATCTATTAATGTATTATTTATAGCAAACAACTAATTAAATTTTCTTGTACATTGCTGCTTGATTGGAAGAACTTGTAAATTACAGCATTACAATTTTCCTTTATACATGAAAATGCTCACTGTGAAATATTCTGAACGTGCAAATACTTCACTTGTACAGCTTCAAAGAAAGCTTTATACCCTTCAAAACAACAAGCTTAATTGGTTACCAAGAACTACTACTATTCAAATATCTTGAATAGCTCATAATGTAAGTCTACATATTGCAAGTGTTATATTATATATTTCATAGTTTTATTCAATACAATGCCCAGAAAAGCTATTAGTGATAATGTTACTAAGAGCTTATTTTAATCAGCCAATTATATGCATCTTATGTAAAAGATCTTAAACGAGGAAATACTACAATTATAATTATCACTGTTTTACAAAAAATGTAAATGTTTGAAATGAAATATTCAGAGCATATTCTGTTAAGTGAAAATATAGAATTTGAAAAAAGTAAGTATGTGAAATGTTTTATAAAAAAGACGACAGTTTTGAAATGAGCTTCATGATAACTTTTCATGTTTTACATATGGTACATAAAGGGTGTTATCGTTGAGCGTTCAAAATTGACAGAAATTGTATTATTAGTATTATTACAAAGTATCTATATTTCTAGTGGTATTAAAGAATTAAGTTAATATTTTATTTTCAGCAATCTGAACTTAAAGCTCTATAAGCTGTTGTGATTATACATGTCATTGCAACCCATAGTTGTCCACTCTATTTTTATGTTAGACTCGATTTTAATGTTGTTGTCATTTTTGATAGTAATAAAATAATAATTATTAACATATTGCAGCAATGCCAATAATTGCAGCAATAATTGGATTAAAATAATAATATTTTGGGAAAGCAACTCAATTGTTGGTTTTCCATTCGATAGATAAATTATAACAATTTTCTTATAATTTTAATATGCTGGTTAATTTTTGTTAGATGACATTTTTCATTGAGCTAAGCTACTTTATTTTTGAATGTTATACTCATTTCGATCAATGACTATTTGTCATCATCTTTCTCAAGCAGCAGCAACATAAAACTTTTGGCTTTTTTATTAACAAAACATCTGTATCAGGTACAATATGACACTATCATAATCATTGTATTATCACCATTCAAGAAGTTTTGTAAAGATCGAAATAAGAAGTAATCAAAAGGTGCAATTGCAGGTTTGTTTGGTGGATATGGAAATATATCCCAACCAGGCTCCATAATTTTTGCCGAGTGGCCAAAGATATGCGATATCATAATGGAATAAATCACCGTTTTGAATTGTCATTTTAGGACGCTTTTCTTTGACTTCATTGTTTAATT